>NW_026652290.1:89003581-89150856 GCF_009828535.3 Hylobates moloch
ACACACACACACACACACACACACACACACACACACACACACACACATTAGGTTAGCCTTACACAGTCTCCAGCCTTGGAAATGACATTTGAGGGCTGTATGTAAAGGCCTCCCCTGTTCTGTAGAGAATATGGGGACTGAAGAACAAACTTTATCAGACTATGCCAATGTTCTTCCCTAATCTTACTCTCCAGCATTTTACAGCATGATGAGCCCAAGTGCTTTACCTTTGGGCTGGCTACCATTTGCTCATTCTTTCCCCTTGCCTGTCATACTTCTGTTTACCTGCTAATATGCTATACACATTACAAGAATTCTCCCAAAATTCATGGCTTCCATGAAATCTTATTCCACTTAATGGAAGCACTTTACACTTCTTGTATAGCATTTGAAGAATGAGTTATCTGTGTAATATTTATGGGCTTTTGAGTATTCATTTACTCTTTGTCATTCCATTATAAGCTTTTCAAGTGCTGTACTTATGACATATTTATATTTTTTTCCTGTACAGCGGCTTGCAAATCTTAGAAGCTTAGTTAATGTTTAATTTTTACCTGACAGAGTACACGTTTGTTACGGAATAGTTTACCCCAATCAGCTATTAACCGGCTTGAACTCAATTGTCAACTTTTTTATTTTTTTTATTTTTTTGAGTCGGAGTCTCGCTTTGTCACCCAGGCTGGAGTGCAGTGGCACGATCTCCACTCACTGCAACCTCTGCCTCCCGGGTTCACACCATTCTCCTGTCTCAGCCTCCCAAGTAGCTGGGACTACAGGTGCCCACCACCACACCCAGCTAATTTTTTGTATTTTTAGTAGAGACAGGGTTTTACCATGTCTCGATCTCCTGACCTCGTGATCCGCCTCGGCCCCCCAGAGTGCTGGGATTACAGGCGTGAGCCACTGCTCCCAGCCAATTGTCAACTTTTTAATTGTCTTATCAAATTAAAAAACTAAGCAAATGACTTTATAATTTGAGACTTGCGTTAATATGGCAACTTTCTTGGAAAAGGCTCTGGTGCAAAAGTGTACTCATTTTCTTGTGGTCATCTATGGAGACCAATTCAATAACATGGTAAAACCAGAGCTCGATGACCTCCAAGAGCTCTTGTTGTATGGAATTCTACCAATTTCCTTGGGAGAAAAGGGATTTTTTTTTTCCTGGTCAATGTTTCCAACTCTGCAAAATAAGGGATATTTTCCAGAGGACTATTGTACAGGATCTGATTTGTGGTGGGAAAACTACATAGTATTAGGATGGCATGTCTGGACAGGCAGGCATGGTGCAGGGTGACGTAGACCTTAGGAGTGAAGTCCTTAGAATACTTCAAGGCATTCACTGTTTGTCTGAATTACATATAACTTGGATTTCTATTTTATTTTTAAATTTATTTTAAATACTCAAGTATTCTTTGCCTTGTTCCATAACTTATTTTAAGTTGCTAATGAGAAACACATACCTCAAAACAATGAGATGTAAATAGGAGCGGCAAAAAAATGTTAAAATTAGGGCAAATATAAGTGCAAGTAAGAGGAAAGTTAAGACTGGGATTGGGAGATGGGAGGAAGGAGAAGATCATAAGACCCATACATGTTCTTATTGGATGGGTCTTCCTAGTTGTTAGAGATGAAGAGGAAATTGGACTCTACCTTTTTTTGGCAGCCAAAGTGACAACAAAAAGTTGGCCTGGAATATAGTTTTAATGTCCAGGGAGGATAATCATACCAATTTTGGTGAGAAACAAATACTTCATTAGATTAAAATCTAAATAAATTGCTAGCGTGGAACTTCCCGTAAGGGAAGTGGATGATGTTCTCCAAAACACCACATGCAGCTGTGTGACTCTAGTATCATTCCTCAGTAAGTGACAGAGATGAGTCCCATCTCAAAGGCCAATATTGTTCAGGCTGAATATGTCCTTTTCTGAGGGGTTACCTTGATTCCAGGGTAAAATCTGAAATGCTAAAAAAAATGGAAAGACTACATCCCAAAAGGTCTTCCATTAATATCTTGTTCTTCCAGCAGGCTTTGGATATGAAGTAGAAAGCACAGAACTCATGCTTGCATTTTTTATGAGTGATTCTTCATTATTAATTGAGAGTACATTATTAATTGACTCTTAGTCACATAGCGTGCTGCATTATTCTTATCTTTAGCATCTCCACCAACATAACTTCTGTCCTCAGAAAATATCTATTTAATGCCCACAGTGATAAGCACATGGTCAATGATTAAACATGAGTTGAATGAACAGTTGAAAATAAGCCCCAAGTTTATTTTTCCCTGGAAGTTGACCATTAAGTAAGCACCAAAAATGTATTCAGAGATAAGCAGAATTTTTTATAATCAAGTGCACACACATGAAATACCTTGTTTGGCAGCTGAGGGGAAAATGGTTTTAAGAATTGTATCCAGGGGCCGGGCGCAGTGGCTCACGCCTGTAATCCCAGCACTTTGGGAGGCCGAGGCGGGCAGATCACGAGGTCAGGAGTTTGAGACCAGCCTGACCAACATGGTGAAACCCTGTCTCTACTAAAAATACAAAAATTAGCCAGGCGTGATGGCACGCACCTGTAATCCCAGCTACTCAGAAGGCTGAGGCAGGAGAATCGCTTGAACCCGGGAGGTGGAGGTTGCAGTGAGCCAAGATCGCGCCACTGCACTCCAGCCTGGGTGACAGAGCAAGACTCCGTCTCAAAAAAAAAAAAAAAAAAAAAAAAGTTGTATCCCGGAAGTGGAATTTCAGAAAGTTTTAAAATGACAGGGTGAAGGGATAGTCATAAAATGAATTCTAGACAAAGAGCAGTGTTTAGGAGAAGTCTTGATAGGGAAAGCATGTCTAACCTTCTTATTTCAAGAAGTCCAGGCCCACAAAAATGATAAAAATGGACATTTCCACAAATTTTATCTCTTTTTATCCGAAGGTGTCCCACCTAGTAGAGATTGTTATATGATTATGTATGGAAAGCATCCAAGAGTAGCTCCAGAAAGATTCTAATATCACAGAGCCAAGACTAAGAATGTTTTCTAACTCAAATCGAAAGCTTTAAGAGATTTCTTCCCCGATCTCAAGTCTGCCAAAGACACATCTAAAACCCGACTAATACTAGACACGGAAGAGAGGATCCAGCACTTCTTGGCTCTCTTCTTCCTCACTACCGTATCCAGCTACATCCTTTTTGTTTCGAAGTTCCTTCTCATCTTGTTTTCCCTTCATGCCAATCCATAAAAGTAGAGCATAGGGCCGGGCACGATGGCTCACGCCTGTAATCCCAGCACTTTGGGAGGCCGAGGAGGGCGGATCATGAGGTCAGGATTTTGAGACCAGCCTGGCCAATATGGTGAAACCCCGTCTCTACTAAAAATATAAAAATTAGTCAGGCGTGGTGGCATTTGCCTATAGTCCCAGCTACTCGGGAGGCTGAGGCAGAAGAATCGCTTGAACCCGGGAAGTGGAGGTTGCAGTGAGCCGAGATCATGCCACTGCATTCCAGCCTGGGCAACAGAGTGAGACTCTGTCTCAAAAAAAAAAAAAAAAAAAAAAAAAAAGTAGAGTATGGGATAGAACATCTAGTGGGTACTGGTACTTATCGATTAATTCTTCAATTTGGGAAACCAGGTAAAAAAAAACCCTGCATATTCTCTAAGGAATGTTATAACAGTTATTGATAAAGCTAGAACAAAATAACTTATATTTGATATGTCAGTTAAGAATTGCGTTCAGCTGTAAGTACCAAATACTAGAAATAGTTGTAGCTTAAGCAAGACAGATGTTTATTCTCTCTCACGTGTAGTGGACATCTAGGGGTAAACCATTCAAAGCTGGTAGAGCACACCCATGGAGTCATCAGGTTTGAAGATCTTTTCAGCTCCATCAGTTCTAAAACTGGCTACTAGTCATTTTGTCAACCTCATGAACTGAGGCAGTTCTTAAAATTCCAGCCATTATACCCAGTGCAGGTTGACAACAGGGGAAACTGAGGAAGGGTGAAAGTCTACTCATGCCTCCTTTTTAAGAGAGATATAAAGAGGGGTCCAGTGGGTCATAAAAATCTTTGGGTTATATCATATTACCCTGAGCTTAGCTACAAGACTGCAGGGGATACTGTTTCTGGTGTCATGTGCCCCACTAAAAACAGAAGCTCCGCCACTGAGGAAGAAATGGAGGATGGATATGGGTAGTCTATAAGCTACGGAAACATAATTTGGGACACATAATTAGAATTTCTAGTTTCTGATGATTACAGGTTTAGGAGATATTTTTCCAACTTAGTTTTCTCACTTAGCCTACCCTTCTTGGGTTGCACCTACTCTTGACCTCAAATCTAAATAAGTCTCATCTCATATGTTCTTATAGAAAAAAATAAAAGAAAAATAAATTATTGACATCTCATTTATTTTGTTCACTCTAATTATAGTTGATTAAAAACTCAACATGCTTATAATACATTCTACCACGAAATACAGTGGCATCTGTTCCTTTCCTAATAATACTTTTTTTTTTTTTTTTTTTTACATTTGTAGTCTTCACCGTTTACTTGTATTTTGAAAACTAAGGAGTATTTTTGACCCCATGTAAATTTATATCATTGTTTTTGGCAAGATTTTTGTATAACACTAAAACTACTTTCAAATCCCTCATGCCAAATTTAATTATGTTTAATTTGGAATCACTTTTAATGAAAGGTGATCAGGAAGACAGTCACTTAATTATTTTCAGTTTCTAAATTTTTCTCCATAGCACAAGATTCCTGATCCTTTTGAAGTTAGATTTAAAAGAAAACTACATCCCACAAATCACAAGGTAGATTAGGAAACATTTTGAAGTCCCCTTTCCCTTCACTCCTCTTTCTTGCTAAAAATAGACTCCTTCCTTTAGAATTCCTTCCATACTCTTCCTCCTAAAAGAAGGCTTACTCACTGAGCATGACACTTTTTTTACAGATGCGTAAACCTCTAGAATTTTCCACCACCTGTCAAAAGCATTTAAATCTATCCATTCGTTATTCTTTAAAAGTTATTGCTGAAAAAAATTTAATTTTCAACAAAGGCAAAATGAAACACTTAGAATGTCTCAAGTTTAACACAACAGTCTCATGTTTGCATATTTTCTTCTGGTGTCATCTTTCATCTACTCTAAGATGTATCATTATTTTATCACCACTAAGAAAAAGTTCTTCCAATTAAAACACAAGTCCATATTGATTGTTAGATGTATCCTTATTTCATAGCTGTTGACTTGTTAAAAATATGCCTTTTAGAATTGAGAAAATGTGGTATATTTCTACACAAATAGATATTTTTACAGTTACATTCATAGAACACATGCTTCTCTATATTCTTTTTTTACTCAAACTGTAAACCATAAATATTTTCTGTATTTCTACATTTACTTTATAATAATTATTTTAATGACTACACAATTTTCCATCAAGTTGATGTACTATAATTTACTAAATCATTTTGCTATTGTTGTGTGTTTAGGGTGTTTCTAGGTTTTTGAAAATAAATATTTTATGCATGTAGATTTTTTAATGTTGTTGAATAATTTATTTCTTAATTCCCAGGAGAAGAATTTTTTGAATCAAAATTCTCAAAAATTTGTATGGTTCTGGTAATTTTCCTATTGCTGTCTAAAAATGGTCGTACCAATTTCCAGTGCCAACCAGCAGTAAATGAGTATTCAAATTCTACAGGAACTACCCTGAAAGTTGTGAGCTATTAAAAAATCTCAGCCTTTTTCTTATTTTAAAATGCTTCATAAATGTTGCTTCAATTTATACAAACTAGTAAGAGTGAACATTTTTCCTTGTGCTTATTTATTAAATTTTGCCTTATTAAGGTTTATTTACCAACCACATATTGTTTTAGTTTCTATTACTTCCTTCCATTATTACTTGTCACTGGGAGTTTTAAAAATAATTGCCCTGATAGTGTGACAGAAAAAAAATCTAATCTTTATTTTAAGCTCTGAGATTGTGGTAGTGGCAGAGTGGGGTGGTATAAAAGAGAGGTGCTGTGACCCCTGATTTAGTGGGAAAACTGGAAATTTCCTGAATCTGCATTTCTAGCATCTTTATATGGGGTCCAGTGGCTTTGTTTTCTGTTGTCTTTGAAGAACATAGGTTGACAACTGTAGAGAGCCACTGTGGAATGAAAATTCTAGTGTTAGGTCTATTGCATTTTTAAAGCAGCTTTATTAAGGTATGATTGATATTAAAAACCTGCACATATTTTAATGTGTACAATTTAATGAGCTTGGATGCATGCATAAACCCAAGAAATTAACACCACAATCCAAGTAATAAACATATTCATAATCTTCAACATTTTATATGCGTCCCTTTTTTTTAATCTGTGTCCCCTTTTTTTGGTGATAGGAACAATACCATATTACCATGTAGTGTCACAATAACAGTGCTACTAAGATAACATTAAGAAGCTAGAAACCGGGCCAGGTGTGGTGGCTCATGCCTGTAATCCCAGCACGTTGGGAGGCTGAGGCAGGTGGATCACCTGAGCTTAGGAGTTTGAGAACACCCTGGGCAACATGATGAAATCCTGTCTCTACTAAAATACAAAAAACTTTAGCCGGGTGTGGTGGCACGCACCTGTAGTCCCAGCTACAGACCTCTGAATTTTGGCCAGTGAGACCCACTTCAGATGGCAGATATCAAAATTGTAAGATAATAAATTTGTGCCTTTTAAGGCACTTAGTTGGTGGTAATTTGCTGCAGCAGCAAGAAGAAACAGAGATGACACTTATTGCAGGACATTTAGAAAATATAGACAAGACAAAAGAGGAAAATGACAACCACTCATATTTTTTACTAGCTCTGTCTTCTAAGAGAGCCCAGAAACTGTGAAAACCCAACAGCAACAAGCATACGTGCCCTCAGATCTTGGTATAGAACGTGAAAAATAGTACATTTACAGTGGAGATACCTGGCAGATCTCATCTCACCCATGTGATCATGGTTAATATCATGGGGGATGAGTCATGTTGAGGTCTTATATCCCCTGATCTGGTGCACTGAGAAAGACACTTCTCCTCTGTGGTATCCATCTCAAACACCTATAATCCCAGTCTAATAATGAGAAAAAAAATCAGATAGATCCGAACAGAGGGCCAGTTTACAAAATATCTGACCAGTAACTTCTCAAAACGATCACAGCCGTGATAAACAAAGAAAGTGTTAAAAATTGCCATAGATAAGAGGAGGTTAAGGAGACATGGCTACTAAGTGCAATGCAGGATCCTGGAAAAGAGAAAGAACATCAAGTGGAAAAACTGGTGAAATCCAAATAGTCTGGAGTTTAGTTATTAAAGAGGTAATGATATCAATCTCTTAGTTTTAAAAAATGCACTATAGTTACATAGGATGTTCACATTAGGGGAAATTAGGTAAAAGGAATATGGAAACTTCTCTCTACTATCTTTGCAACTTTTCCATAAATCTAAAATTATTCACCCCCAAAATTCACATCTCATCACTCAATATTGCTATTATTTTATTAAAATGCTGTCTAACTCTATAATTTTTGTTAAGCTGCTTTTTTACTTGTCAATATGTTAGGACATTATTCCACTGTTAGAGCTGCTAAGAGACATCTCCCTCTTTCCGGTCACTGTGGCCCTTTAAGTTCCTCCAACTAATTAAAGTGAGACAGTGATTGGTTGGCTGAACAGTAGATTGCACTGGCCGTATGACATGTACCATATTGTGGGAGGCAGGCTCTACCTAACCTTGGTTTGGTGTAAACTTCACTCTACTTGTGAAAGAGACATGCTTTCACAAAGATTTCAAAAGCTTTAGTGTTCATTACACTTTAATATGCTTTCCACTCTCTGCACAATTGTGCCCCTCCTAACACTCATAGAACAAGAAAGGCATGAGGAGAGGTTCCCGTGGTTTTAACACAAGAAATGCATTGTCTTCCTTTATAATCCATGATTTATGATGCCACCCGTAGATTTGACATTGCACTTTGAAGGAAAAAAAAAAGCCAAAAAAGTATTTACTACTTGCCACCTACTAAATATTTTATGTGTATTATCTTATTTAATCCTCAAAGCAATCCTCTGAGGTAGGAGATATTCTTTTTTTTATGAGTCAGATTCTCTTTTTTATTTTTAAATAATTTCAGATTATAAGATCCTCATTAATTATATTAAGATCATAAGAAAATGCAAAGCTAGTACAGAGAGATCCTTTACCCAGTTTCCCCCAAAGATTGTATCTTTCATAAATATAGAACAGTAATATCAGTAAATTGACATGGTGCAGTGTGTATGTGTATTTCTATGCCATGTTTTGATGTATAGATTCCTGTAGCAATTCTCTGTTTCCCCACCCAAATCTCAGGTTGAATTGTAATCTCCACTGTTGGGGAAGGACCTGGTGGGAGGTGATTGGATCGTGGGGGTAGAGTTCCCCCTTGATATTCTCATGATAGCGAGTTCTCATGAGATCTGGTTGTTTGAAAGTGTGTGTCACTTCCCCCTTTGCTCTCTCTCTCCCTTTCTGCCAAGTGAGGAAGGTGTTTTCTTCTCCTTCACCCTTTCACCATGCTTGTAAGTCTCCTGAGGCCTCCCAGTCATGCTTCCTGTACAGCCTGTGGAACTGTGAGTCAATTAAACCTCTTTTATTCATAAATTACCCAGTCTCAAGTAGTTCTTCATAGCAATGTGAGAATGAACTAATACAGATTGTTTGATAGTTTACTGTTGAGTTTGAAAGTTCTTTACTTTTTTAGATATGAGTCCTCAGAAATGTGGCTAGTAAATGTTTTTCCCAATCTGTAGCTTGTCTTTTAATCCCCTTCACAGAGTTCTTCACACAGAAAAACTTTGTGTGAAGTTTAACTTTTAAACTTTTAATTTTCATAAAGTACTATTTACTGATCTTTTATGAATCTTGATTTTGTAGACCAGGGTTTTAGCTTATCTTACAGGCAGAATAGGGAGAAGTGTGTCTACTCCATCCTGTTCAGAATCGGAAGTACTCATAAAATTTGTGGGGTTTTTTTTATTTTTTATTTTTGAGATGGAGTCTTGCTCTGTCACCCAGGTTGGAGTGCAGTGGCACAATCTCGGCTCACTGCAACCTCTGCCACCCAGATTCATGTGATTCTCCTGCCTTAGCCTCCCGAGTAGCTGGGACTACAGGTATGTGCCACCACACCTGGCTAATTTTTGTATTTTTAGTAGAGACGGGGTTTCGCCATGTTGGCCAGACTGGTCTCAAACTCCTGACCTCAAGTGATCCGCCCGCCTCAGCCTCTCAAAGTGTTGGGATTACAGATATGAGCCACTGCGCCTGGCCTAAAATTTGTTTTTTATAGGAGAAATTCTGATCCCCATTTTATGCATCTATAGAGAACAGTTAAGAAACTTGCCTGAGAACACAGTAAATGGCAGAGCCAACTTTCGACTTTCAACCCAGGCAGCCCAGATCTATCCATAATATTTGGCCATTGTACTATGTTGTCTCCTTGAGGCACAGTTACTTAAGTTGGTAGTTTGGGGAGAAATCACAGAGCTTACTCTATGGAAAGTAGTTATTGTGGTACAACAATGACAACTAGGGCAAAACTTTTTTGCAATTGCCTTGTGTTACTGAGCCATTTTAGTTGAAGGAGTTAATGTCAAATAAGTAGCAGGAAAATGCAAGAAAGAATTAACTAGAAAGTTCTCTGCCATTCTGAAGGGTCATTCCTACTCTAATATTAACATCCATATGATTGTGTGCACAAATATTCTTCTACAACATCATTTTTGATGACATTATAATATTATAGCATCACGCCAATGTAGTAGCCCTAAAAGTTTTGTAGGGAGAGTGTGGCAACACCTGTAAAATGCTTTATAAACTGTAAAATACTATGCAAATATGATGCTTCCTAATATATTTGTAAAGTTAGAATTCTTTTTATACAAATATTCATATGTATCCAGATAGTTAATGCTAAAACTAAACAAAACTTAGATGTAATTTTCTCTTATCTTTGTTTCTGTCTTACACATTCCTTTGTGAGTAGAATTAAATTACAACCGAAAATAGAAATGCATTTATTAGCACCTGGTACCATTGTTCCAAAAGAAAGATATTTTCTCCATGGTGGCAAACCTTCCTCAAACTCAGTATATGCGATTGAATTTGCATGTTAAAAATGTGTGCACCATTTTTTTTATAATTAAAGATAAGATTAACCTGTGTGTTGAAATTTTCTCCAACAACAACTTGAAACACTTCAGTGTTAATTTTGCTGAAAACAGGGTGAGGGTAACGGGTAATTATTTTCTGCTGACACTCTTTCCTATTAGATTGAATGTGCATTTTGGGACTGAGCTGTCAGTTTTGATTTCAGCCTAGTTTTCATGTATAGTTGGTACATTGAGATTATTTTCCCATTATTGTTTAATATGTGCTTTTATGAGAGTAGAAGTAATTTTTGGCCATCCTGTCCATCATTTCTGCATAGTTTGGACATACGTTTGAGAAATATGTATAGAGACACTTGAGTCATCTGTTTCAAACAGTCTAATTTACTTACTTATATAAAAACCTTTATTTTGTGCTCTTTGTTAGAACTAACCATAATTTAATGAAAATCTATATAGTGCTAATGTCATGGACATAAATCATTTTATCTGTTTATACAAATGAATTCGTTCATTCAGTTTTAATGCCATGCTCCTTTGTATATTGCATTGACTGAGTGGTATTTATCTAGGTAGCTTGGAATATAATGTCAGCTGACCTAATCTTTTTTTAGCATTCTTAAGAATTTGAGGGTTTTGGATCATGTGAAGAAATTCCGATTAATATAATTATTAATAGGGAAGGCTTTCTCTTTTTATTTTATAGGCTGATGGTTTCATAACACTGTTTTGTATTTATTATTCATTCTTCAAACATTTATTGTGTTCCTGCTTTATATAATTACCCTGTTAGGTGGAAAGAGTGATACTAAGATCTATAACACAAGATCTCTGAGCTCCAGGCCCCAACAACTCAACTGCCTATAAAGGTGTTTGTAATGGATACTGGGCTTAACACCTAGATGATGGGTTGATCTGTGCAGCACATCACCATGGCACACATTTACCTATGTAACAAACCTGCACATCCTGCCCATGTACCCTGGAACTTAAAATAAAAGTAGAAGAAAAGAAAATGTATATTTAAGTTTTATTTGATAAATTTTGGGGAACTACTGAATATTTTTGATCAGAGGCACCTTTTATTAGCATGACGTTTTAGAGGATGGAATTGGCTGTGGTATATGGGCTATACAATTTAGATTATAGGCTGGTACATCTGGTGCTAGGATAGTGCAGCAGTACTGGGGGTAAATTAAGATGTTGGCATTTAGATGGATAGGACAAAATTGGAACAGATACAGCTGAGAAAGATAGTCTAAACATCCTGGCAGCTGCCTGGCTAACTCCGAAGGTTTGCATGAGCAAATGGATGAATTACTTTAGAGACATAATCACACTGAGGAGAGTCTCTGGGTTGAAATGAAGGTGGTAATCGAAGAGCAACTTGAATTTAGGAGTTAGTGGGATATTCAGCAGGCAGATGGGCATACAAACTGAGACATGGAAAGAGGATAGGGGAGGAGATACAGTTTCTGGAATCCATTTTTTTTAATATAAAGAAGTTGGAATTCAGTATCTATCAGAGTTGATAGGATTCACTAAGGCAGTTGCTTTCAAACATTGTTGACTAAGACCCATATTAAGAAATATATTTTACATCATTACTCAGTATAGACATGTGTATGAATATTTTCACAATGTATATTTGTATACATTTATATATAATTTTCATGTGAGCTATGTTTTTCTCCAAATTTTACCCTCATTACATTTAATGCACTCATAATTTTTCATTCCACTTCTTAAAAAATTAATTTTTTGTTGCATTTTATTTAAAAAAGATGTGCTGGTCAAGACCTAATTAGTTGATTTCACAATCTACTGAACAGTCATGACCTGCAGCTGACAACCACGATGCTGTAGATTCAGTACTGTATTCTTCCTTGTTGTCATGCCTCTGCACTCTGCAGAGAAAGGAGGGCCAGCTGGAATTGAGCTGGGGACAAGGCATCCCTCTACCTGGTGCTCCCAAATTCCCGACTTTCTTGGAATTGAACTCAGAAGAGGTAACAGCACTTGATTAAGGTTAAGTCTTCTGATTTTTCAGGATTCAGGATGTGTAGAGTGTGGCTCTGTTTTCTACATGACAAAAAGAAAGGCAAAGAAAGAAGAAGTAAAATCTAAATGGGCAAGAAAGGAATGAAGGAAAATTCACTTTGATCTTATGTCTTCAACTTTCTTCATATATGTGCGATGTCAAATTCTTGGTGATTAAACTGTTTTAAGGCCTACAGAGTTGCTAGAGATTGTAAATGTATTCTTATGCAGAGGATAGGAGGATTGAGATGTGGTGTATAGATTTCTAGTTGTGTACATGTATGTATATTGTGCACTTCTATGAGTATGTGCACCTGTGTATTTATGTGTGTATGTGTTTGTGTGTGTTTGCTATGTGCCATTTCATTACTTTATTTTAGGTAAATAGTTTTACTTTCCTGACTTTTAGTTTGCACAGGCTCTCTGACATACCTGCTTCAGACTATACCATCTACTACCCCTCCATGTTGGAATCAACAATTCCCCTCCGAGACACTCTCCCTAATTCATTAAATGTTTATATGCCTGGTTTGTCTTTTTTCTCCCACAAATTCTGTCATCTTCTTGGTAACATCACTATTTACATAGACAATGCACTCCCATGCCCTTCCCTCTACCCAAGATTGATGATCTTGCTTCCACTCTACGTCATCCAGTTACTACCATAGTCACATTTATTCTTTCTTTATGAAACCTTCACACTCTTTGAATCAACCTCACTCTTAGCTGGTCATCTGGGATCTTATTTCAGTTGTGAAAATAGAAGTTATTGATAGAAAGCTTCAACATATCTTCTCACTGCATTTTCCAACCTACCCACATTTTGCCCATGTGCTCTGTCTTCCTCCTGCCATAATGGGCAAACTGTTATTGAAATTGTCTAAGTCCCTCTGTTACACTGGACCCATGTTCTCTCATCTGCACAAGTGAATTACAACTATGGTTATATTTTCCTCAACATAAACTCTTGCCCCCTACACTAGATTACTTACATGAGCATACAAACATACTGAAATATCTTCCATCTCAAAAAATTCAATTTTCTTAAATAGAGTGGTCAATTCTTGCGTCTTCATTTCTTAATCTCCTGCTCTGCCCTTAATTCTCTTCAGTGAGGCTTTCTTCCCTACTCCTACCCTGAAACTGTCTTGGCAGTATTACCATTGACCTCTTTTAGAACCCACTGGTTGATTCCAAGTTGTCTCCTTACTCAAATTCCAACAGACACATCATTAGTTATTACCTCCTCCGGAAGTGCTTTCTTCACTTGGTTTCTGGATTATACAATGTCCTATTGCTCTTCTCCCACCCTAGATACCCTTTGTCAGGCTGTTGGTGGGACCTTCCTCTTCTTCAGACCTCTAAACAGTGGAATACCTTAGGACTGAGCTCTTGGACCTCTTCTCTAAATCCTATATTTGGTTGTTTTACTAATCCTTTGACTTTAATTGTCAATTAAATGTCAATGACACTAACATTTATATTTCTAGACTAATCTTCTTCCCTTAGTTCACCATCTGTATTTATCTTTAGATTTTCATTAGTCATCTCAAACTTAGCATGTCTGAAGAAGTACTCTTTACTCCTATCCTCTTCCACTTGCCTTTTCCTCAGTTTTACCCATTCTATTACTGGCAGCATCATAAATTAAATGATGGGGCCTGAGCTCCAGAAATTAAGGGGCTCAGGCCTAAGAACTAGGAGTCCTCATTGATTCATCCTTTTCCCTAATGTCTCATGTCCAGTCTGCCAGAAAAATCTTGATAGCAATATTTCCAAAATCTGTCCTGAATTCAATCATATTTCAGCATCTCCACAACAATGGTAGCCTAAGACATCATCATCTCTCAACTGGACTGCTGCTAGAGCCAAATCCCTGCTTCTGCTCTTAGCTCTTTCAAGCCCGGTTATTCATGCAGCAGCCAGAGCCAGAGGAAGTCACTTCCCTCATTTAAGGCTTCCCATCATAATTAGAATAAATTCCAAAACAAATTTCCATGATGATGCTAGCCCTACAGGATCCTCATTTCTTACTAACCTTTCCTCAGCCCATCTGCTGTTCCTCAAACACAAGAAGCTTGTTTGGGGCCTTAACATTTAGTTTTTTTCTCTTGCTGTGGCAAATTTCCTCCAGATCTTTATTTCTTTCAGGTCTCTGTCAAAAGGTCATCTCTTCAGAAAGGTCTTTTCTCTGATATCCATATTCAAGTGGCATCCCCTTCCACCACCTGCCGTTGTTCTTTCTTCTTACTTTGATTTTCTTTTCTTTGCAGATACAGTTGCTGCAACTATAAGATACATTATTAATTATTTTGTGTTCTCCTTAATCCCTACACCCACTCCCCACCCAGAAAATAAGCTCCATAAAGCAAGAGCTTTATCTGCCTAGTTCATCTGCATCTGCAGTACCTAGAAAAGTGATGTCTGGCACATAAAGTTGCTCACGTATTTAAAAAATTTAAACAAATTAATTTTAAAAGGAAAATAGTAAGACATCCAAGTCTTGTCATAGTTTGATCTCTCCTGTAAGGCCCTTCTATGTTTGCTTATTTTAAAAGAGGACTCCTTTCTGATAATGCCCAGAGCATCTCATTAATTCTACCTCATGTAAAGTACACTCCCCAAGGCCAGTCTTATAGCTAAGTGCCTTTGTAGTTGTTTGAGAAACGACTTCTTTTTTTGTAAAAAAAAAACAAAAAAACCCCAAAACCCATGCTTTATTATTATTATTTTGCTTTTAATCTATATTTTCTATTATTTCATTTACTTTTTTCCTTTTAACTTTTATTTAAGGTTCAGGGCTGTACAGTTTTGTTATATGGTAAACTTGTGTCATGGGGGTCTCATGTACAGATTATTTCATCAGCCAGGTAATAAGCATAGTAAGTATTTCTCTGATCCTCTCCCTCCTCCCATCTTCTACCCTCAAGTAGATCCCAGTGTCTGTTGTTCCCCTCTTTGTGTCCATGTGTTCTCATTGTTTAGCTCCCACTTATAAGTGATAGCATGCAATATTTGATTTTCTGTTCCTGTGTTAGTTTGCTTAGGATAATGTCCTCCAGCTCAATCCATGTGGCTGCAAAGGACATGTTCTCATTCTTTTTTTTACGGCTGGATAGTATTCCATGGCGTATATATACAGCACATTTTAGAAATTCAGTCTACTGTTCTTAAAGTATAATAAAAAAATCAGTCTACTGTTAATGGGCATTTAGACTGATTCTATGTCTTTGCTGTTGTGAATAGTGCTGTGATGAACATATGCATACGTGTGTCTTTATGGTAAAATGATTTATATTCCTTTGAGTATATACCCAATAATGGCATTGCTGGGGTCAGATGGTAATTATGTTTTAAGTTCTTTGAGAAACTGCCATACCACTTTCTACAATGGCTGAACTAATTTGCACTCCCTACTAGCAGTGTTCCCTTTCCCCCCATACCCCTGGCAACCTCACCAGCATGTTATTTTTTGACTTAACAGTAGCCATTCTGACTGGTGTGTAATAGCAACTCATTGTGGTCTTGATTTGCATTTTTCTAATGACTAGTGGTGTTGAGCATTTTTTCTTGATTGATTAAAATTGCATAGTATTCCGAGATGAATCACAGCAAATAAATACGTGTTCTTCCCCTGTTATTGAGTTCTGTCACTGAGTGGCCTGAGAGTGTACAAGCCTTGCTGGCAGGACTAGTAGATAAAAGAACCAGGAGGCAAACAGATACGGTTTTTAATCCAACTATTATTAGTAAACAGCAGTAGGAATGTGGGTGAGTCACCTAATGTCATAATTCTTGGTGCTCAATTTTCTTTTTCAGAATTGGGGATTGTATTGGAGGCTTGATGGTATCTCTGGCACCTTCCTGCTCTAATATTATACAGTTCTTCTCTTGACCAAGACTCTCCAAGATGAGCCTTAGACATAGTTGTCAGGTACTTTATTCAGCGACTTCATGTGTAATATAAGCATGGACTAATTTAATCCCTGCGAAATATTTAGTTTCTTCTGAGAGAGGACAATCTGTAGTCACACTGAACAATCCTGTGCTGCTGGTACCCAGAGCTGTCTGATAAACGGAGCAGCAGTGTCCTAGAGCCAGAGCCCAAGAGCCAGTCATGTGCAGTGCTTCCCAATCGTTGTTCACTGATGTCACCCTTTGCTGGTGGCTTGAAATTTGCCACGGAGGGAGTATTTACACGATAAAAATGCTACAAATCAGGGCTTCTCTATCCTCCACCCCCAAGGGCCAGTTACTGAATATTTACCAGCACATCAATAGATAAATGTGAATGGGTAGTGAAGCTCATCACCACCACTAGAATAATTAATCAAAGGATGTCTTTGATTCATAGTGGTATGTGGTACCATCACAGTGCACAGAAACTCACACCTGCTGGCAACAATAAGCACTGGGGACTAATTAGAGCAGGGAGGGTGGGAGGAGAGCCAGGGTTGAAAAAATAACTGTTGGGTACTATGCTCACTATCTGGGTGACAGGATCATTTGTATTCCAAACCTCAGCATCATGCAATATACCCATGTAAGAAACCTGCACATATACACCCTGAATCTAAAATAAAAATTGAAATTATGTAAAAAAAAAAAAAGAAACTCACATGTATAAGAACTGCCACCACCACTACCAACCTCTTAACAAACTTGATTAAGAAGTTACCTATTCAGATATATACATCATGGAATACTACTCAGCCATAAAAATAAATGAAACAATATCTTTTGCAGCAACTTGGATGGAGATGGAGGCCATTATTCTAAGTGGAGTAACTCAGGAATGGAAAAACCAAATATCGATGTTCTCACTTATAAGTGGAAGCTAAGCTATGAGGACGCAAAATCATAAGAGTTATATAATGGACTTGGGGACTCAGAGGGGAAAGGTTGGGAGGTGGGTGAGGAAGAAAAGGCTACATATTGGGCACAGTGTACACCACTGCTCACGTGAGGGGTACAATAAAATCTCAGAAATCATTGCTAAATAACTGATCTATGTAACCAAAAACCACCTGTACCCCCAAAACTACTGAATTTTTAAAAATTACCTATTCAGGCACAGCAATAAGGACTTTTTTGTTTGTTTTTGAGAGAAGGTTTCACTCTATTGCCCAGGCTGGAGTGCAGTGGCATGATCATAGCTCACTGTAGCCTCTACCTTCTGGGCTCAAGCGATCCTCTCACCTCAGCCTCCCAAATAGCTGGGACTACAGGCGTGCACCACCACACCTGGCTAGAATTTTATTTTTATAGAGACAGGGTCTCATTATATTGTTCAAATAAGGACTCTGAGTGATCTATTTAATACTGACAATAGCTCATGAAGTTATTATTACATTATCATTTTTATCGGAAGGGAAACAGAAATGATGACAGGTAAAATAACCTATCCACAATTATGCAACTAGTAAGTGACAGAACCTGGACTCATGCTAAGCTTTCTCTGATTCTACTCATAATGCACACAGGCAGATTCATATTTATACATGCGTGCATTTGTAGGTTTAAAATATTTGTTTTCTTCACTGTGGTAATTGTTTATCTCCTTTTTTTACAAAGTGCAAAAATATGATAAATTCGACTATAATGCGAGAGATTTGTTTGTTCTCGGAAACATTTAAAAAACTCCCTCAGGCCTATTTCAGAAATGAGACTGAGAATCTCATCTGAGTCAAAATGAGAGAGGCACAGTGGTATGGAAGATGCACACATTTATGTTCTTAGAAAGCATTATCTCTTCTTGCTAGCAAAATAGCTGAAAATGAAACTGCTTAACCTAAGACAGAGCACTCTGCCCTCCAAATAAATTGCTTCTAAAAAAAGTGGTTGCATAATCTTTAATTTAACATTCCAAATCTACAGAGAAAAACATTATTAGTGCTGCATTAGGTTTAGAGGAAAGCGTCCATTAGCTCTCAGAGCGTGCTAAGGAAGCTAATCTCGGGATGGGAGGAAAGTCACAAGAGTGACGTCTCAGCCTTTGATCCACTACTCATGTGGCATTCTCAACAGGACTATGTAAATGACTTTAAAAAAGCATTTTGGAGCTGGAAACATTTATAAATTTCCAAATTTGAGTATCTAATCAGAGGAGAGGAAAATTAAACTTTTCTCCATTTATTTCAATTTGAAGTTCCCTTTTCTAAATTTTCCTTGAATAAGAGACTTCAAAAATGACAGTTGCTGGAAAAAAATGAATGCTGCTAGAAGTCAAGAAGGGGAAAGGAGAATAGCTGGGATGTAACTCTCTCAGTTCAAGCATATTGATCAACTCCGCCTCCCAGGAGATATGGTTGCAGTGGCTGGCAAGGGGTTTGGGAAATTAGGTTAGGGGTCTCCACCAGGTAGCAGCACTGGAACCAACTGTAACACATGCATCTAACGGTTTGTAAGAAATTAAGTATGCTAGCTAATCAAGCAGTTGTTCTATGGGAAAAAATATTTCTCATCTGTCTACACCTCTACGCACGATAAAGGAGAGCTATTTTCAGTGTGACCTTGAGTTATTGATGGATTGAAGTTGCTTGTCCAGACAACAAATTTTGAGAATCACTAGTCTGTGGTTTTCAACTCTAGCCTCATGTTAGAATCACTGGAAGCCTCAAAAAGGGTAGGACAGTGTGTAACCTACTTTAGATCAAAATATTGGGGAGGAGCTGGAACATGAATGCTTCTTACAAGCTCTCTGGGTGATGCTCATGTACAGCCAGGGCTAAAAGCCATTGATCTAGATTCATCTTTTCATTTTACAGGTGGAGAAATTTAGCTTCAGAGATGTGACTAGTGCAAGGTTATATTTAATTTAGTTCAGCCGGGTGCGGTGGCTCATGCCTGTAATCCCAGCGTTTTGGGAGGCAGAGGTGGGCAGATCACTTGAGGTCAGGAGTTAGCGACCTCATACTAAAACTACAAAAATTAGTTTTAGTGGTGGTGAGTGCCTGTAATCAGGAGGCTGAGGCAGGAGACTCACTTGAACCCAGGAGGTAGAGGTTGCAGTGAGTGGAGAATGCGTCACTGTACTCCAGCCTGGGCCACAGAGCCAGACTCCATTTCAATAATAATAATAATAATAATTTAGTTCAATTCAGCAAATGTTTATTCAATCCTAACTATAAGTTGGACACGGGTTATAAGCTGAGGGGTGTAGAAAACAGGGCATTGCTTCCGTGGAAAAGAGTAGGTCTGTGCTTCCCCAAATTGGCATTTCCTGCATTCTTTGCAAGCCTCAAGGGGGTCTTTAGTATGTTTTCATTATTCCAAAAATCCTATAGGATATTTCATGTTCACCTTTAATAAATCTGCATAAACTAATCATGTGATCTAATTTGTTTGCTATTAGTTGGAATTATATTAATTAGATCCAAATACTCGCCCCAGATGTGATGGTATTAGGATACGGGCCCTTTGAAAGGTGATTAGGGCATGACCGTGAAGTTCTCAAGAATGGAGACAGGAGAGAGTGCGCTTGCTCTCCTCTGCCATGTGAAGTTGCAAAAGGCAGCTGTGCACAAGCCAGGAAGCACGCCCTGGCCAGACACTGGCTCTGCCAGCACCTTGATGTTGGTCACCCCAGCCTCCAGAACTGTGAGCAATCAGCGCTTGTTGTTTAAGCCACCAGTCTATAGTATTTTGTGATAGCAACCCAAACTGACAATGACATGAGATGTGTGGTAGCTCCGGTGTTCTCATGATAACAAGAAGCTCTGATTCTGGAAGCAGATGTGATGTCGTGGTTATAAGCATTGACTTCTAGAATCAAACTGCCTGGTCAAGTCCTGAATCCTCTATTGACTAGTTATTTGATGGTGGTCAAATAATTTTTTTCTCCGTGCCTCAATTTCCTCATGTGTAAATGGGGTGATGATAACTCTTTAGGCATAGGTTGTTTGAAAATATCTGTAAAATATCATCAGGAAAATAAAACACAATAAATGTCAGTTATTGTTACTAGTGTGTATTTATTTCTTCATTTTCTTCTTCTATAAGCTTTGACTAATCTTTGACTCTAATGCTAGGGAATGCATCAGAATGCCCATCACTGTACATTTCTAATCTTCGACTCTGATAATTATCAATGTGAGCTAGAAAAAAAATAAGCCATGAATTTTATTTCTTTTCTTTGTTGAAAGCTATTAATTAATTGGAGTGGTCAGGACTTTGCACCCCTGAGGTGGAACAGGGCAGTGGTTGGGAAGGAAGGGAAATTTGGAAGGAAAAGCAGTGGATTCAGTAACACTGAAAGTGAATGGCCTTTCCTTACTTTAAAGAGATGTTTGCTAATCGACAACTCTAACATATTATAATTAGCATAAATGAAAACCCTTGCAATAAATTACCTCTATCATTGTCACACACAATTGGGAAAATTATAAAAATAATAATTATCATTTGGATTTTTGCAATTAGAAAGCTGCAAAGAAAGGAAACCTGGAAAGAGGATTAACAAGAAGGGAATCATTGTGAGCGGGATTTGTGTTTGTTGATCCTTTTTAATTTGACATTAAAAGCAAAAAATATGCAGAATATCCTAATCTCAAGTATATCTCATCAATAATTAGATCATACCTTGGTGGTAAGACAGTATAGTCTCTGGTGAGAAAATCTTTTATGTGTTGTGCTCTGCATATGTGTGCATCTCTCTAGGAAAAACTGAATTTTGTTTTTCACACATACGTACACACACACAGGCACACACACACACACACACACAGAGAACCCATGGATTACAGTAACCTTTATAGCCTTTTCTTTATCTGAATGTCTTTGATAATCTGTAAAAACTATATGCCCTATTTCCAGGAAAATATTTTTCTAGATGTGTCTAGATGCATGTGCATGGTTTTGCATGCATCTATACACTATTTTGGGTTACAATAAACCGTGAAGCTTCACCTACCAAAGTTTGTGATTCCCAAACTCAGATTTACCAAAATAAACAAAAAAGGGGTGGTGGTAGTGGTGGTGGATATTTCAGGATCCTCCAGTTCCTCTCAATATCTGAGGCAGGTGGCTTAAAGGTGCTGCTTCTTTTAGCTAGCAAGAGATGCCCTCCTGAACCATCCCTCGTTCCTCCAAAAGTAATTTGTTGGAACTTTGTTAAAGCTGAAGAAATAGTCACTGCTTAACTATGTGGAGGGAACTTTGGAGTGAATTCTGTAGAAATATAACTTTAGTTAGTCTTGAATAACTTGGTGATTCAATACAAGCTGCTGAAGTCAAACTTGGAAATGCCACAGGTGGCAATGGCTACATAATTTGTGGTGCATCCCATAAATGAAAGTGCTGGGCCTCCTGTTCAGGAAGTATCTAGAATTTCAAGATAGTAGCAGAAGAGTATTAAACTATGTGTGGGGCCCTCGTAAGCATGGGATCCTGTGTAACCACACAGGTCATTCACCCATGAAGCTGAGCACAGGAGATACAGAGACAATGAGAGTCTCAGTAACTAACACAAAATCAAAAGTTGCTTAGAAAGAAAGAGAGGACTGGTCTTATTTTTGGTGGGAGAGCAGAGGCAGGAAACAGAAGAAAGATGATGGGAGAGAATTTGTGAAGTTCTCTCTTATAAATAATGCTTTTCTTTCCTTCATATTTTCCTGGTGGGGCTGAATGTGGAAATTCAATGTGGGGTCACAGCAGTTTATTGCCTCTTCTCACACACATAGCGCAAGTTAACAGGAACTTGTCGCTGTCTTTCTAGGGTGGAAAGCCCATGGCAAGGGAATCAGGTAGGCGAACTGGCCACTGTGTGTGCCCTCCATTCCTACCCCATCCTCTTACACCAGGCAAGCATAGCAAGGGGTGGCTGCCCCACTGATGCTGAGAACAGTGCCCAGGGAAGGCATCCTGTGAGACTGGGGGCAACAGGGAACTTGGGTAGCCAGACTGGAAGAGCTGAGTCCAGACTGCAGCACCAGAAGTGTATTCTGCCCCAAGGCAACTCCCCAGCACCTCCAGCCTCTGAAGACACCCAAGCTAGGGCCAAAGCCACTGCCTAAAGGAATAAAAGAAGTGCTCCCAAGGAAAAAAAAGATTAAATATTTCTAAATAAGAATGATAACTGAAGTTAATAGGCCTTTCCGGAGAAAGCAGAGCTAATGAAACAGAATATGAATGTAAAATGGTCCTAAATGAACATTCTCAGAGAGATAAGGGGAGTTTTTGAAAGCATGCAGCAGGAAAAAGAAGAATTAATTAAAAAATTTGACTTGAAAACATAACTTTTCAGTTAAAAAAAATTAGAGGAACAGTTGAAATTGCAGAATGGGTACAGCTGACATACAAATTAGTGAACTGAAAGGCTGGGTCACAAAACTACCTGGAAGATACTCGGAAGGGAAAATATCAGGAAGAGTTGGAACCCATGAGAAGTGTTGAGAGTCATGAAACACAGAAATAAATGTGTCAAAATCCATAAAATAGAATTCTCAGAAAGTGAAAAAGGACCAACAGAGGAAGAAATATGAACAAGAATTTCTCAGGATTAAAGAAAGATAAGAGCGCAGGATAAAAAGGCTAATAGTGTACTAAACAAGACTGTGAAAAACAAAAATGAATATCCAGACAGTTTATAGCAAAATTTAAGAGCATAAAAACAAAGAGAAAATTTTAAAAGCTTCTAGGTCAAAAGAAAAGACCCTAAGAAATGCCAGAATATGTCAGGCTTCTCAACATTTAACACCAAATAATGTCTTCAGTGTTTTCCAGGAAAAACCCACCCAGATTAACTACCATTTTAATAAAGAAATTCTCAAACCTACAAAGTTTAAGAGAGGTTCTCACTCAAAGATTCTATTTGAAAGGAACAAGATCATGTCCTTTGCAGGGACATGGATGGAGCTGGAGGCCATTACCCTCAGCAGACTAATGGAGGAACAGAAAATCATACAACACATGTTCTTACTTATAAGAGGGAGCTGAATGATAGAACACATGGACACATGGTAGGGAACAACACCCACTGGGGCCTGTGTGGTGGCTGGGGGAGGGAGAGTATCAAGGAGAGTAGCTGATGGATGCTGGGCTTAATAACTAGGTGATGGGTTGGTCTGTGCAGCAAACCACCATGGCACATGTTTACCTATGTGACAAGCCTGCACGTCCTGCCCATGTACCCCGGAACTTAAAATAAAAGTTGAAGGAAAAAAAAAGAAAAGAACTTATTTGAAATGCTACTGGGAGACGTGGTCTGTCAAAAGGCAAGATCAATGTCTTAGTCCACTTCGGTTGCTATAACAAAGTACCATAGACTGAGTGGCTTATAAACAATACACACTTTTTTCTTATTGTTCTGGAGGCTGGAAGTCTGAGATTAGGGTGCCAGTATTGTCAGGATCTGATGAGGGCCCTCTTCTGGGTTGCATTGAGAGCTTCTTCTTGTACATGCATATGGAGGAAGGGGCTTCCTAGCTCTCTGGAGTCCTTCTTATAAAAGCACTAATCCTATTGATGAGTGCTCCACACTCATAACCTAATCACCCCCCAAAAGCCCAACCTCCTAATCACACCACCTTGGGGAAGAGAATGTCAACATGTAAATTTTGGGGAAATACAAACATTCAGTCCATTGTAGTCAATTTGTATGGAGAAATGGATATGGGAAATAAAACTTTTATGAAGAAGTTGATCAAGCTTATTAATGTCTGAAGGAGATATGGTTTTTAAAAATGATTTTTAAATGATTTTTAAAAAACTGTATCATTTTACCAGTAAAGAATCAACATGCTAGATAATACTACCAACGCAAGGGCAAAGGAGATTTAAGGAAATATGTGCTCAAGTTTTTTACTTGTTTGGGAGACATGGATATCAATAAACTTAAACATAGATAGAGAAAACTATGCAGAAGAATAGGACTTAACAAGTTAAGAATAATCTCTGGAAGGAAAAAAGCAAAAGATGTAACGTTCAAGTGGCAGAAAAAAATTTGATCTAGATAAGGGTTTCCTCTATGTCAAGGAAGTTAAAACACAGACTTACAGATGAATACACCTGGGTCTAAATACTGATTATGCTACTTATCATTGTGTGACAACAAGCAATTAAACCCTGTGAATCTTGGTTTCATCTCTGTAAAACTGGAATGATAATTCCTACCATGAAGGATTTAAGTGAGGGTGCGGTAAGATACTATTCTTATTGTACTTAGTGCTGTGCCAAGGAATTGTAAATGCTCAATAAATGACAGCCAGTCCAGTCTAGGTTCATATTTCTGGTGCTAACCTAGCTCTGCACTGGTTTGGAATCAAGGACACAGATTAATGCTGAGATATTTTTTGCCCCAAGATATCCTGGCCCCACCACTTAGAGTGACTACCTTTCAGTTTCTTTAATTGTAACATGGCACTAAAATTGCCACTATTTCATAAGTTTATTGGGACGATGAAATAAGTTTATATATATGAAGTACTTAGGACCTATTAAGTGCTTTACATGTTACTATGATGATTTTTTAAAATTAAATTAATTTTTTTTTTTGTTTTTTTTTGTTTTTTTTTTGAGACAGAGTCTCATTCTGTCACCCAGGCTGGAGTGCAGTGGTGCAATCTTGGCTCACTGCAAGCTCCGCCTCCTGGGTTCATGCCATTCTCCTGCCTCAGCCTCCCGAGTAGCTGGGACTACAGGTGCCCACCACCATGCCCGGCTAATTTTTTGTATTTTTAGTAGAGACGGGGTTTCACCATTTTAGCCAGGATGGTCTCGATCTCCTGACTTCGTGATCCACCCACCTCGGCCTCCCAAAGTGCTGGGATTACAGGCGTGAGCCACCGTGCCTGGCCTACTATGATGATTTTTATGCTTAGTCTTATACTGAAGTCTCCAGAACATATCCTTTGCTCCTTAGAAAATTCCCTCAATATGAGAGTACAGATGTAACCAATCTTAAAACATTTAAGGCATAATGGTAGTGAAACACGCCAGAATGTTTGCCTAGTCTCTTTGACATGGAAGTCATTCATCAATGAAACAACTGCAAGGTGCAACTCTGTGAAGAAGCATTCTTGGTCTTGAACTTTGGCATATACTTTGTTGGACAGAGGAATAAAATAGCTTTAAGAAAGATGGTTAGTAGCTGGTTATTACTTTCAAATTCCAAGATATCTGTCTTGCAAAGCACACAATAGCATACTAGGATTCTCACTAATTGCATACTTTGGTAAAATAGTATTGTAGAGGTGTGATATTTACGTGCTACTCTTCATGAATTAAAAATATTTGTACAGACTTACAGTCAGTAAACATGTGCTTTTTGTACATTTGACAGGAATAGTTATCCCATATCTCCTCTCATGAAGACACAAGATATAACCTTGTAGTTAATGTGAGTGTTAAATCTATCCTGACCTGGTTTTATGTTTCACTTCGTGGATTGCCAAGTCATTTAACTTTAATATACCTCTGTTTCCTCATACTGCGTCATGCACTGTGGTGCTGCTGACAGAACCTATATCTTAGAATTATTTTAAGGATTAAATGAGATTAGGCATGTAAAATGCCAGAAGTGGAGAGATGCTCAGTAATTGTTGGTGCTGATTGCAATTAAGATGATGATAATGATGATTATGGAGTGGAGGAGGGGTATGTGTTCTATGGCTGTGAGGACTATTCTCCTCTAGCCTCCCTCCCATTCCTGCAAAGTTAAAAATACGACGTTGAAATTAAATCTAACTAGCTTAATAAATGAATGTAAATAAACAAAATGCTTCAGAGCACAATGTAGCATATTTGTTTCTCTCTTGCCTCTAATAATGATTCACATAAATAATTTCGACTTCACGCTACTGAGAGATCAGGGTAGGTCTTTTTTCTGTTTTTAGATTGGATGAGATGTATCCAGGGGCACAAGACTCCGGCAAGAATGACGATCATGTTCCTTACGAGACCTGAAACACACCCCTTTTTTCACCATTTCTTTGATAAAATGTGGCTCCATTGTAATTTTCATGTAAGATTTATTAAATTGTCACAAAGAGTCGTGCATATTCTAGCAGAAGACACTAATGACTATTCTAAAGATGCATTCCTTTGTAACTTTCAGGCTGTAATAGGCTAGAAACCAATGCCTGACATGAAGATATGGAGACAGAGTCATGTGTCACTAAAAGTCAAGCTGCAGATTCATTTTGGTGTGCTCTTTAACACTTTATTGTATAAAGTGACTCTGAATGGTGAAATGGTACTCAGTGTACTTGGCTGGAGGCAACTTTATAAAAATACTGAAAATAAAAAGCCAGTGTCTGAAGAAATAATGGGTAGACAAAAATGCCTAGGCAATAGTCAGAGCCCAAAATAACCAGTCACATCAGCACAGAGTACTTAGTCAGAAGGGTTGCCTGACCAAACAGGGAGGATAATCAAGTATTTACAAGTGGGCAAGACTGGAAGGCACCCCTCACCCATGATATGTTCTCATGAAGAAAAAGATTGCTAAAATAGACAATATATAATTGAGTGTTTACACTCAAACTAATTGACTAACTAGTTTACATTTATTGATTCACTTATTCTTCATAATCTTATGAATCATTTTCAAATTTTATTGTCATTTTAGAGATAAGGAAACTGAGACTCGGAAGGCTAAGTGACTTTCCAAAGTCACACATCTCAGAGACGAAAGTGCTGGAATTTGAGCCCAGGAGATCTGGTTCTATAGCTGGGAGATAGGACGGCATCATTCAAAAGTTATGGGCAGGTGATATGGTGGTGGTGGGCGGGGTGCTGGGGCCCCAGTGCTTAACAACTATACTACACTGTCTTTAGCTGATGTAATGTAAACAGGCCTGTTTTTTAAGTCCCTTGAAGGAAATAAATGTCTTGCGGATGATTTTATAATATCTGAGACATAGGAGCACACAGCTCTGCTTTGAATTCCCAGTAGGGTTGTCATATGCCCTAGTTTGTCCAAGACAGCCCTGGTTTATGCCTGTTGTCTATGCATAATCAATAATAGCTCTCTAAAAAGTGTCCCAATTTGAGAGATAAAGTATATAGTCACCCTTACATAGACAGCCAAATGGTTAATCCCTGGGTAAGACTAAACCCACTTGAAGGCCCTTGAAGTGCTAGGCTAACGATTTCTTATATCCATAAGAGATGAATGGGGTTGAGGAGAACTTGTTCTGTAATAGGAATACTAAGGAAGTAACACCCCTCACATCCAGAAAAAAAAGAAAACAGAGAAACCAAATAGAAAACAGCAGGATCCACAAACTAGGCAGCATAATTAGATTGAGTAAAAACTACTCCAAAGCGGGCATTTCATTGAGCTTACTCTGCCAAAGGCAACAGCTAGGATAAAAGACTGATTTCCTCAGAGAAAATTTGAGGTGAATTCCAATCATGTCTGGATTGCTTTAATATCCATCCAGGTGCTGGAACCCAGCCCTAAATATTAGGAATTGCGTGACATGGAGTGGAGTTAATTTAGTAGAATTTGTTCACAGCTTATTGTAGTCAACATGAATCCATTTTGCCAATATCAATATGTCAGTTTTCAGAGGGAGTTCACGCCTGGGGTTGGTCATCAATGAATGAGTCCATAGCAGCTATTAAATTAATGAATTGGTGATTAAATTACCTCTCGTAAGGGAGCTAGTCCTTTCTTAGCTATGTCTTTCCTCTGCATTTTTCCTGAAGTATGTGTTGGGTTTTGTCTTTTCATAGTTAAAACAACTACAGCTACATACATGATGACATGGAGTCCTCTCCAATATCAATGAACCATGTTATAATGCATAAAGCTCAGCCGTTCTTAGTCAGTCCTCTGAAGGCTGGACCAGAGAGGGCAGGAAGCTACAAACTTCCTTATGTAACTTGCCACAGTGAGGGTGGCGACATTTCTCTGCAGGCCCACTAAAAATGCTCAGTGTTTGCAAAATATAGACATACTAAATGTGAGAATCATAGTCAGTCCAGAAGTTTTTGGTGAATTCATTCTTGTTGGTCACAAGTTCTTCAAGGTCAGAGCAAAAAGCTTGTGTCTTTGGGATATTCTCAAGGACATGAGAGGAGAGGGAAGCCAGGATGGACCTCGGTGTTGACTACACATGAAACTTCAGCAAAATAGAGTTCCTATAATTAAGTCTCACTATACAATGAAATTAGGAAAATAATAATGTTCTCAGTGAAATATAAAGTGTTGAGGTTTGATCACAAAAACTGGGTTCCTATTGTTAATATAGCAGAATGGGGCTTTTTATGGGATATATGGCAATGGAAAAGCACCAACTCTTGATGAAGTGGAGTTGTGGAATGTCCCTCAGTTGGGGTTTGTCTGATGTTTTCTCATGATTAGACTGGGGCTATGAGTTTGGGGAAAGAATACTGCAGAAGTAAAGTCCCTTCTCATCACATCATATCAAGAAGTACATGATATCAACATGAATTATTACTGATAATGCTGTCACCTTGATTACTTGGTTAAGGTGGTGTCTGCCAGATTTCTCTGCTAAAATGCTGCTATTTTTTTCCCTAACACACTCTATTCTTTGGAAGCAAGTCTCTAAGTCCAGCTCACATTCAAGAGGAGGGGAATAAAGAAAGCGCCACCTCCTAGACAAAGTTATATCAAAGAATTTGCAATCCACTAATTATAAGCTATTTGGATAGAGCTTTCAGACAGCAAGATAAAAGCTTCCAAATGCCTGGAGAAAGTATTTTCAATATCAATATGTTAACTCTCAGAAGGTGTTCGTATGTAGGGTTGTTAGAATTAATGTCTTTACAATGACCAGGTAGGCAGTTTCTTAGAAAGCTATAGAAATCTAGTCAAGGATCTCAATTTATGTTTCACTAAGTTTAATTATGCTTTATTTCCTATCTAACTTGCCATTGGTAAAATTGGTGCTGAGATAAAAAGATTTTTGTGCTATTAATGCACACCAGAGTGTAACTGAAGAATACTTGAAATAATTGCTACTATGTTGGCTCAAAATTGTGAATCAGAAACCTCTGGGAAACTTTCATTTAACCTGAGCTGTTTTTAAGCCTGTTGCTTCTGCCACCATTTTCTTCTTCTTCTTCTTCTTATTATACTTTAAGTTTTAGGGTACATGGGCACAATGTGCAGGTTTGTTACATATGTATCCATGTGCCTTGTTGGTGTGCTGCACCCATTAACTCGTCATTTAGCATTAGGTCTATCTCCTAATGCCGTCCCTCCCCACTCCCCCCACCCCACAACAGTCCCCGGAGTGTGATGTTCCCCTTCCTGTGTCCATGTGTTCTGATTGTTCAATTCCCACCTGTGAGTGAGAACATGTGGTGTTTGGTTTTTTGTCCTTGCGATAGTTTACTGAGAATGATGGTTTCCAGTTTCATCCATGTCCCTACAAAGGACATGAACTCATCATTTTTTATGGCTGCATAGTATTCCATGGTGTATATGTGCCACATTTTCTTAATCCAGTCTATTATTGTTGGACATTTGGGTTGGTTCCAAGTCTTTGCTATTGTGAATAGTGCCGCAATAAACATACGTGTGCATGTGTCTTTATAGCAGCATGATTTATAATCCTATGGGTATATACCCAGTAATGGGATGGCTGGGTCAAATGGTATTTCTAGTTCTAGATTCCTGAGGAATCGCCACACTGACTTCCACAATGGTTGAACTAGTTAACAGTCCTGCCAACAGTGTAAAAGTGTTCCTATTTCTCCACATCTTCTCCAGCACCTGTTGTTTCCTGACTTTTTAATGATGGCCATTCTAACTGGTGTGAGATGGTATCTCATTGTGGTTTTGATTTGCATTTCTCTGATGGCCAGTGATGATGAGCATTTTTTCATGTGTTTTTTGGCTGCATAAATGTCTTCTTTTGAGAAGTGTCTGTTCATGTCCTTTGCCCACTTTTTGATGGGGTGGTTTGTTTTTTTCTTGTAAATATGTTTGAGTTCATTGTAGATTCTGGATATTAGCCCTTTGTCAGATGAGTAGGTTGCAAAAATTTTCTCCCATTGTGTAGGTTGCCTGTTCACTCTGATGGTAGTTTCTTTTGCTGTGCAGAAGCTCTTTAGTTTAATTAGATCCCATTTGTCAATTTTGGCTTTTGTTGCCATTGCTTTTGATGTTTTAGACATGGAGTTCTTGCCCATGCCTGTGTCCTGAATGGTATTGCCTAGGTTTTCTTCTAGGATTTTTATGGTTTTAGGTCTAACATGTAAGTCTTTAATCCATCTTAAATTAATTTTTGTATAAGGTGTAAGGAAGGGATCCAGTTTCAGCTTTCTACATATGGCTTCTGCCACCATCTTCAGTGGAATTTTATCCTTCTATTTTTTTTGGTTGGTTTTTTTTTTTTTTTTTGCAGGTAACCTTTGTGAAAACTTCAAAGAAAACCAGGTGCAGAGTTTAGCTGTACTTATTCCTGCAAACCAAATACCTCTCTGTAGTGACGCGGGATTTGATATTCTCTTTCCTTCATCTTCAAAGGCATTTAGGTCCCATCTGGACATGGGACTGTGCTAGGCCCTAGACCAGCAATTTAGTGGAAACAAATTCTACCCTCTGGGGACTTCCATCTATTTAGGTCAGGTGAATCTGATGGCTATAACAAACAACCCCTGAATCTCAGTGGGTTAACACAAGAGAGGCTCATTTCTCATTCACTTCATAGTTCAGTAAGGGTCAGCAGGGGCTGTGGTCTTTGCAGCCATTTGGGGACATAGGCTCTATCTAGCTAGTGCCTTCTCCCTCCTATAGGACCTCAGAGGCCTCCAATGAAGCTCCTAACTTCAGTCAGCAGACAAGTGAAAAGGAGGGAGTACACAGGAGGTTTTAGAGGTCAGATCTGGTATTTATGCTCCATCTAACTATAATGGGCTGGAAAGTTTGGTCTCTCTGTGTACCAGGGAGGAAAAATCATAAATAAAAGAATTTTATGAACACACAGCTGTCTCTCCCATACCCCATACCTGCCATCAGAGACATGTGCTTACCTTAAACAACATAGTTACCCTATAACATTGTTTTTTTTTTTTTTGTCTAGAGATTATTTCATTGGTAAAGTTGGTGCTGAGATAAAAGTATTTTTTGTCCTTTTAATACATACCACAGTATAGTTCCAAAATACTTGAAATAATTATTTCTATACTTTCCCAATATTAGCTTGTACGTCTTTTTGGTAGGCATATAGCATACCTGGGATTTGGTCAATTATCAAGAGTGTTTACAGGCTCAGTTGAAGTCAAACATTTATTCTGTCATGGTAGATAATTAGGGAACCCAGAGTAATGTATTCGAATACTGCCTCTGGGTATTTGGAAGGTTTCTTCTTGCTGTCTGAAAGCTCCATCCAAATAGCTTATAATTAGGGGATTACAAAATTCTTTGATACAGCTTTGTCCAGGAGATAGAGTTTTATTTTCCTCCTCTGGAGTGTGGGCTAGACTCAGCGACCTGCTTTAAAGAATAGATAATGTAAAGAAAAAGAATAGTGGCTCTTCAGTGGAGGAATCTGGAAGATACCACTTTAATCAAGTGGTCAAGATGACAATATCACCAATAATGAGTCATTATCAGTAACAAGTCATGTTGATATCATATATTTGGTATGATGTGATAAGGGTACTTCATCTCTGCAATATTCTTTCCCCAAACCCACAACCTTAGTTTAATCATGAGAAAACATCCAACAAACCCCAACTGAGGGTTATTCTACAAAATATCTGACAAACACTCCTCAAAAGTGTCAAAATTGTGAAAGTCGAGGAAAGACTGAGAAACTGTCAACAGATTGGAGGAGACTAAAGAAACACGATGACTAAATGTAATGTAGGATCCTGGATTGGGTTCTGGCACAGAAAATGACATTAGGGAATAAACTGGAGGATCTGAATGTGTTAGTCAAGGTCTTCCAGAGAAACAGAACCAATATAATATTTATGTGTCTAAAATGGGAATTCACTCAATGCTATTATGGGGGCTGAGAAGTCCCACAATCTGCCGTCTGCAAGCTGGGGAACCAGGAAAGCTGGTGGTGTAATTCAGTCTGAGTCCAAAAGCCTGAGAAGCAGGGAGCAGATGGCATAAGTCTTGGTCCAAGTCTGAAGGCCTGAGAACTAAGGGGTTGGGAGTGCAGAAGTCTAAGTCTTGGTTTGAGTGCAAAAGCCTGAGAACCAGGAGCATCTACGTCTGAGGGCAGGAGAAGATGAATGTCCCAGTTCAATAAGAAAGAGAGAATGTGCCCTCCTTCTATCTTTTGGTTCTATTGGAGCCCTCAGTGGATTGAATGGCCATCCACATTGGTGAAGACAATCTCCTTTACTCAGTTGAATCTACTGATTCAAATGCTAATCTCTTGCAGAAACACCCTCACAGACACACCCAGAAGCAATGTTTTACCAGCTCTCTGGGTATCTCTGAGCCTAGTCAAGTTGATGTATAAAATTAGTCATCATATTGAATGAAGCCTATAGTTGAGTTTACAGTATTGTACCAAGGTTAGGGGAATCTTGGTGAAGGATATATGAAAACTCTGCATTAGTTTTGAAAATTTTCTGTATATCTAATATTATTTCAATATTAATAGTTAAAACCAAAACAAAACAAAATGAGATTTTTCAAAAAATGAGGTGACAGCCTCGGGGAGGAAACAAAATTAACGATGGAAACAGAATTTCAAGGGTAAAAGAGACATTTTACATAATCCCAATTTACCAACTCATTTTTGCAGAAAAGGAAAACAAGGCTCAGAGAGGCAAATCAAACTGCCAAATATTTTAGAGGAAATAAATAGTACTTGCATCAAAACGAAGGGCTTATAATTCCTAATCTAATATTCTTGCCCTAAATTATTGTTGAGCTATTATCAGGTTGGCAAGAAGTAACTGAGCTTTGTGCCATTAAAGTTAATGGCAAAAATTGCAGTTACTTTTGCACCAACCTAATAATTTTGGGGGAGGGGTGAGAGAAGATATGTAGCAATAACACAATAACAAACAGAATTCATTACTTATGTAGCACGTACTAGGACTATTAATCCTATTTTTGTTCTGGCAAATCTCTAGTTCATTATCTATAATCTCTCCCCAATCCTACATAAACCCACCTACACTGATTTGTAGATAAGTAGAATGAGATTCAGGCAAATTAAGTAACCTGTCAATGTTTCATGGCCAATAATTTAAAAAATCTGTATTGAAACTCAAATCTTTCTAATACCAAAGGTCAAGCCCTTTCCATTATTACATCATGGTGCTTCCTTCTCTGACCAGAAGAGTCGTAAAGCCCGTGGAAAAGATGAGGGAAGAAATATCTAGAAGCTCTCAGGTGGGTGGATGGCAATGATCTGTTTTAAAATATTTCTTGGGGTACCAGAATTGTAATCTGTGCTCCTAAATTTCAGAAAAGAAATTAGTTGCTAAGCAAGTGAGTGAGCCTGAGGCAAAATGTAATTTTAGGGGCTCTCCTTTGAGAAAAGGATTCAAATGGCTTATTTGATCCCTTTGAATAACTTTTAGTACGATCAAAATATTTAGTTAAGTGATATGTTAGTCTGGTGAGACAGTGATACTCTATCCTTCAACCCTTGATGTATATCATAACATTAACCATTGACTACACCCTTCGTCTGTGTCTGGTGCAGTGATATATTACATTTATTATTTCTACTCCATACCGCAACATTGCAAGGGAACTATTATCTCAGTTTCACAAAAGAAATGACTGATGCCCTTTTACCTGTCCCTGCCAACATGCCAAATATAAAACAAATACAATTTATACAAAGAAGTTAATATAAAATGTGTGCATATTAATAAGCGTTGTCAAAGGCAGACATCTCTCTTCTAATAGAGTTCCCTCAACAATCCATTTCATACATTGTGCTGCCACTTCCAGGCATTCTGTAATGAAACTTCTATTAAATTTGGGGCATAGTCAACAACTTGTTTAATTGCTGGAAACTTAGTTTCTAGAAATAGAAATATCAGGAAAGCAATGAAGTGCAGTTCAGCTTGCGGAATTCTTCTCTATTCCATTCCTCACTCAGTCTCCTCTTGATGTTGAGGTTGTGGCTTCTGGTTCTCTTAGTGTCTGTGGGTGTCCAGTCCCACCCACCTTGGTGGTCCCTGGTGATATGAAGAAGTCCCACAGAGTGACATGGAGGCAGTGTCTTTTTCAATTCCTGATGAAGGCCCTGGCACTTCACAGGATCCAGGTCTTTGGCCCATCAGCAATTAGTATGTCCCTGACCCATTTCTTTGTCTTTTCCTTATCAACCAGAACTCCATCAGTCATTACTGGAGCCAAGTGAGACCACGGCTGATTTCCAGACTTTCCTCACCAGGGCTATGTTTTTTAAAAAGAGTTCTGAGTCCAGAACCCCTGTTAATTCACGTGTACCTATAAATGCTTCTCTCTTTAATAGTGTATTAGCTGACAGTGTTTCCCATAGGTTTATTTTTATTATTATTTTGTATGACATTCTTTATAATCATATGGCTATCACTGTTCTCTATGACAGGGGAGTCACAGGGGAGGCCTCTCCAAGTCAAGTGCTAAATAGGAATGAAACAATCTATTCTAATAAAACACAGTTTTTTTTTCCCTCCCAGTTGAGTGTTCAGTTTGAGTAAATTTCTCGCTGATAACAGCTGATGTAGTGTCTTCAGTATTTCTTTGCTCCCTTTTACAGTTGCAATTACAATTACAGTTGTAAAAAGGAGCAAACCAAATGAGAGAAATTAAACAAGGCACAACCAAGTTGACTGCTTCAGGTACATTAATGAAACTGTCTAATATATGTAAGTTGGAATCAAGCTCTGAGCAGCAGTGGGGCACCTGCATTCTATTTCTTAGAGTTATTTAGCAAAAAGCAAGGTGCAGTGAAGGAAAAGGAAATAGCTGCCTCTATTTAGTGACCAACATTCTTCTCCATTCTTTATGGTGTGGCTCATGCTTATGAATGTTAAAAATATGGTATAATCAACTATAATCAACCAGCATTTATTCAGCTTCTAGTGAGTGCCAGTTGTCATGCTAGGAGTCAAGGAAATCAATTAGACACAGTTACTGCCCTTTTTAGGAGCAAGAACCAAGTAAACAGAGAAGTTATTCATCAATACAAGTTTATCAAAACAACAGAGAAGGGAGTAATTCACCAGAGAGGCTGGAATTTGAAGATTGGATAAGATTTTACTTAGAAGAAAGTCAATTGAAGTGCATTTTACATGCAAAAAGTACAGCATTATGTGGAGGCATAATGTTGAACCAATAAGGTATGTTTAGGAAACTCTAATGAGCTTCTTCTAGCTGCTGGAGGGGCAAGGGCCAGGGATGTTGGTGGAGATATGGTAGGAAACATTGTTGAAGAGATAAGCAGAGACTAAATTATGAGGAGCCAGTTAGAATTCATTAAGCACTCAGTACTTAGGCACTACGTGTGATACGACAGATATCTTGGACACTGTTGCTGCTCTTAAAGAATTTATGAGCAAGCTGAGAAGGGAAACCAACATACGTGAAACAATTAGAACACAATTAAGAACTCAATGATGCATTATTGACTCTAAGTGCAGCTGGAATTCAAAGAAGGTACAGAAATCAATATAGTCTCGAACAATCAAAGAAATAAAGAGAAGGTGGGATTTGAGCTGTCCCAGGAAGAATGGGAAGCCTTGGATCAATAGTTCTTAACTGGGATCGGTACTACTCCCCAGGGGATGTTTGAAAATGTGTGGATTTATTTTTAAATGTCTCAATGGGAAGGAGGGAGGGTCACTTTAGGCATTCATCGAGCCCATGATGCTAAATGCCTTGCAATGCACAGGAGCTACTCAGTGAAGGATTACCTTTCTCAAAAGTCTCACACCCTATTCAGCAACATTAATTATATAAGTAGAGGGCAGAAAGAGTAGATTCCAAATAGAAATATAAGAATTATAGGTACGCATCACTCTTGGTCATTAAAGAGACAATTTGATAATGCAGAAACGAATTTTATTCCATTTTAAACCTATTAATCTTCTCAGAATCTTTCAGAAATTCCACGATTAAACAGGCTTTTTTTTTTGGACAGGATTGCAATCAAGTACTATTTGGGGTTAGACAGAGAAGATAAATATGGAAATTGGCAATTTAACTAGAACCCCAGCTTAGCACCTGGCTATCTCATTTCCCTCACCAAGCAGCATGCACCCATTCTCCTGCCTCTTTCCATCCACTATGGGATGACTCCAATTCTGTCTCAACTCCATCTGCTCCTGCTACTCTTCTGCTTATGTCATGGCTTCTGCCCACTCTTGGTTTCTGTTTACTGCTTTCTCTGAGAGTCTCTCAGCTTCTTCCCTCATCAACAACTGCCAAATCTCTACATCTCATATTCAAGTTGCCCAAGAATGTATTTCTGATCAGTTGGGCCCATGGGCTTCATTCCCTGAAGGCCAAAGCCCTGGTACTAGCCCACTTGGTGGACCACTGGCTGACTTGAAGGTTGCTTGCCTTATACCCTTGAGTTAGGTCCTTCTCCTTTCAGTTAGTTGTGGACATAAAAATGTGGTCATAAGCACAGAGCAGGTGGACCTATGCAAGACAAACTGGGCCAAAGCTCCAGCAACAAATGCAGTGGATTTTCAGCAATGACTCTGGCTGAAATAAGAAGGTTCAATGGAAATGGAACTACAGGATCTGCTATTTACAGTCACAGTTAAAAAAAAAATACTGGCTGGGCACGGTGACTCATGCTTGTAATCCCATCACTTTGGGAGGCCGAGGTGGGCAGATCACGAGGTCAGGAGATCAAGACCATCCTGGCTAACAGGGTAAAACCCCGTGTCTGCTAAAAATACAAAAAAATTAGCCGGGTGTGATGGCACATGCCTATAGTCCCAGCTACTTGGGAGGCTGAGGCAGGAGAATTGCTTGAACCTAGGAAGTGGAGGTTGCAGTGAGCCAAAATTGGGCCACTGCACTCCAGCCTGGGTGACAGAGTGAGACTCTGTCTCAAAAAAAAAAAAAAAAATCAAATACCAATTTTGGTAAGTAAACCATGTGGAGTAAACAAATAACCACTTAGAACACTTGCCATCACATTTATACATATAGATTATGTCACGTTTAAATTCAGGTGGTACTATTTTCACATATAAAGGTTAGTGGGCCTACTCTCACTTCAAATTCAACAACTACAAAATTTAACTCAGATTTCTTTTTCTTTCTTTTTTTTTTCTTTTTTTGAGATGGAGACTCCTTCTGTCACCCAGGCTGGAGTGCAGTGGTGTGATCTCGGCTCACTGCAACCTCCGCCTCCCAGGTTCAAGCAATTCTCCTGCCTCAGCCTCCTGAGTAGCTGGGACTACAGGCACCTGCCACCATGCCCAGGTAATTTGCCTGGGCAATTTTTGTATTTTTAGTAGAGATGGGGTTTCGCCATGTTGGCCAGGCTGGTCTTGAACTCCTGACCTCAGGTGATCCACCTGCCTCGGCCTCCCAAGGTGCTAGGAATATAGGCATGAGTGACCGCGCCCAGACCTCAGATTTCTTTCAGCACTAAATTACCCTCCAAGCCTTTATTTCTGCTCATAGTAATAGAGATTTTATAGGAAGTATAGAACTAATTTGTTAAGGGGAATAGATCTTGGCTGTGAACTGCAAATATTCCAGGCCCTACTTGCTAGAATGCATCAGGCTCAAGATTGGTGGAGAGAAATAGCTTAGTAATCATATGAAACAAAGTTCATGACCTGGTGGTCTGCTAGCCAAACTGGGCCCACAAAAAAGTTTTTCATTTTGGCAAACACTGTGTTTTATACGCACTTGAATTAGAATGTACATAGATGGGAGACATGAAGCAGAGATTTTTAAAGCCTCCACTAATCCAGATGTGCCTACTCAAAGAAGAAGTCATAGATGAGTACCAGCTCCCTGGAAAATTGCAGATGTCACAGCAGAGAAGGGTGGGGTGATGAGGTCAGGTGGGGAATGGTTTGTTTGCCTTATAATTTAAAATACTTACACTTCACGTATTTTAAGGTGGCCGTGCTGAACAACAACTGTCTGACACCTGCAATCACGTGGCTGTCTCTTTCACCTGCATGTAGGACTGGTCTAGTGGGAAAAATAAATGTGCACTTAGAAGTCTAATTAAAACACACACTGTCAGCAACACCGTGCCGAAAGCCCCATTAAGCATCTTATGAATGCCCAAGAGCACCCCTGCCCACGTTTGGAGTGACACATTTTGGCTCGGCTGGTGACAATTAGAATAAGACCCAGGACACTGGAGAATATGCACTGCATCCCATATGGCCAAGTCTGTAGGTGGATTGTTCCCCTGGTGGCTGAAACTCAATGAAAAAGCTCTGGGTAAGAATTAGACAAAAATGATGGAGAATGCAAATTAGTATACTATGGATGGATCTGCATCATGTATGGCTGCATTATGGATTGGATTCAGCTGTCAGATGGTTATGTATTATTCATGATCAAATTTAGGGTAAAGACACCAGATGCCAAAGGCATATTCATGGTCAGATCATAGTTGTTAGATTAATTATAAATCTACATAAGAATTGGATAATAATAATTTAGACTGCCCTCAAAAGGGTACTCTGCAGATCATCTAATTAAAAGTATTTTTATAATAAGATGCATAGGTTATTAGGTGACATTAAGTATTTTATATTGCCATAAGTTACTTTCCAAAAAGACTGTATGGTAACATACACATTTTTCATATTTCACTAACGTATGGTTTATTTGATATAGCTGGTGGTAACTTTGCCATTTCTTTAAAGGAATTGCAAGTGATTTATGCTTAACTAGAATGTCAAGGGTCTGGCAAAACTCAGACAATAAAAATGTTTTTGTCTGCCTTATTACAACTCATCATGTGCAAAAAGACTCTCTGAACCCAGGTTCTATCACTGTGTCATCAGCATCTCTGGATGCTGTCATCTTCTGATTGTCCCTCTCTAGCCTCCTCCACCTGTATTGTGCTCTGTGTGGCTGACCTTATGGATTGCATCAGTGAGCCCTCTTGTTCTCTGGATTCTATTTGGTTGGCTAATGAGGAGCCCAAATGGGAGGTGGGGGCTGGGCGTGTGAATAGTCCCTTGACTCCCTCCCTGGGGGATCACTGCAGCCTGGCTTCCTCCATGCCAAAGCCACTGCTATTGTCGGGGGACCCTTCCCTTGCCTGCCTCTCTGGGCTCTGGAAAATGAATGAATGGTTGAGGTTTTCTGCCATTACTAGCCTTGGGGTTTACATTACGCTTTGTGGTCTCCCTACATCCTGCCAACATTTTTATAAATAGTCCTTTTATTAAATTCTCCTCAAATACCTACTTTGAGAGTGCCATCTGTTTATTTGGCTTTTTTTTTTTTTCTAGAATTCAGACTAAAACATACCCCAAGCACAGGATCACAGAATCAAAGAATATTTTAGCTGCAAAGGAACGTAGAATATGATCTGTTCAATCCTTCAGATTTTACTGATGATAAAACTGAGGTGGAAACATGTTAAGGAATTTGTCCAAAGTCACCAGCTACTATGTGACAGATCAGGGACTAGAATACAGATCTTTGCATCTCTCAGTGCATTTGGCACAACAGAATCCTCCACAACAGTCTGGAGACACAGAAGGTATTCACTGAAGGTGAACATCCAGTTCAGTTAGCCCCAAGGGGTTGGCTAAATAGAGACGTCTTCTACATACAACAACTTCTGGTCAGGGTATCAGCAGTAGCTCCAGAAACGGACTCAGGCTCCAGAAAAGGACGCAGCCTCTTCAGAGACTGGTGATATTTAAAATCCAGAAATCCATATAATTTTTTTTGAGCAGTTTCTAAACATCTTGTCTAACTTGGCTCCCAGAATTTTACCTTAGTCAGTAGCGACGGCCAAGAGGAATGCATAAGATGTTCTCAGTACCCAGGTGTTCTCCCTAGACAGGTGGAGGGGATGGGCAGAGGAATGGTTGTAATTAGGTGAGACAGGTGTCACTATACAGGCATTAGAGAACAGTGAAAAGGGTAAAATGTTAGGTTGATGCAAAAGTACTCGCATCAGCAGAGTACTTTGCCATTACAATTTCAGTGGCAAAAACCGCGATTACCTTTGCATCAACCTAATAATTAGCATGAATGGGATGCTTACATGCCAGGAACTGCACTGAGGGTTTTATCTTCATTATTTCATGTAATCCTATCCATAACCTTCATTTCACAGATGATCAAATTTAAGCAAAAAGAAGGTGTACATATAGTGAGTGAAAAGCCAGCCCCAGAAGAGACCTAGAGTTCAATACACGTTGAGAACACAGTAATGGTGGCAACAAAGATCATAAAATGTTTATTTTTGCCCATCATTGAATAAGATCTGGGGATAAGCAAGAAAAGAAAAGATCAAGAAATAAGCACCATGAACTAGAAAGACCTAGTTGCTGTTGCAGTGTTTGTACCCTATGGGATGTGGGGCTGTGTTCCTAGGAAAGAAAACAGATGACTAGAATATAGTTTGAAAATTTATAGTCTGGAAGGACAGGGTATTATAGGGACACAGGAGAAGGACCAGCAACATCGGCAAGAGAAAGCATGAGGTAATGAAGGTTTAGCAGAGAAAGGGAGGTAAGAACTGAAGGTTGAGTTTACAGGATGGGAAATGTGTTTCAGTTAATGTGAAGAGCATGTGCCCAAATTTGCTGTTCAGAAAATGTTTGGCAAATAAGCTCGTTGGGGATAATTGTAGAGGTTAGATGGAAGCCGAAGAGAGTGAGACTGAAAAGCTAAGTCAGGGAGTCAGGGACAGTACAAGTGGAGCTTGTAGGTCACGTTAAGGCATTTGTATTTCTTTTTCCTAAGAGTATTAGAGAGACACTGAGAGTTTCAAATAAAGAGACGACATGACCAGATTTTCAGGGGTCACCGACCCTCTGACAGAGATTGATCTTTGCTCTGGTTTTATTGGGTGGATGAAAAGACTGTGCTCTGGTTAGGGTAAGTGTACAAGACAGCCAGCATGAGGTTGAGCTCACAGTGGCACATGGGTGTTAATTATCATTGCCTGAGAGCTTGGCCCCTCTGGGGATCCCAGTAGTTCCGTCACTGAACAGTGCTTTGCTATTTGTCGGTCTATTTGGCATTCTCTGCCTAGTTCCAAGTAATTTGAATTTACTTTTTTATCTTGTTTTCCTTTAGTTTCTTTGTCCTGATTTAAAAGAGAACCTGAGATGTTGTTCAGCAGACATGAAGAATTATTTTCATAGTATGATATTATAAGTAGTTGCCATCTCTTTTAAACTAATCTCCTCTGTGTTTTGTTTGCTTTCCCTTTTCCCATTCAATAAACTCCAGCCCTCAGCTGCGACAGTGTTTCAGGATCTTTAATGGCCTTGGATGGACGTGAACAACTTGACCCAGAGTTTGGATCTATTAATAGCTGTGTGGTACAATCAGAACTTGCTGAACTTTAAGACCCACATCTTTCATAGGAAGGATATTTCTAGGCAGGGGGGAGGAAGAAGAGATATTCCTCTGTAGAATGTGAATGGATACAGGATTCAGACTTCAGCTGCCATCTGTATGTGCACTAAACTGTTTAAAGGAGTTACCTAAAATATGCTTACTGAATGAAAAGGTGAAGTGATTGATTATTCTTTATAACAGTCAAAAGGTCCATGAAATAATGCCTATACTTACGTGTGCATTTTAGCCTTTCCTCTTCTCTTCTTTCCTTTCCTTTTTTTGTTCCACTCTAATTTAAAAGAAAATGCTGATTACAAACCACTAAATTGATTTCAGAACTCACTAATAATTGAGTTATAACCTCCAGTTTGAGAAGCATTGTTATAGAAGATTTAATAAAATATGTATTTTTTCTAGCATTCCCACTGTATCAAAGAACCTAATTTCACCTGAACTGTGGAGTTACTAAGTCCTGTCTAATTGCTTCGGGTGTCTGAGGATTGGTAAAGATACCTACAGAGATTCTTGCCTCATTAGATGGGTAGCGATATTATTATTGCTTTTAAAAAAAGCCATGTCTTTATGTGTCTGTGAGATGATAAACTCTTGAATCTCACTGTATTTGGGAAGGGGTTTAGTAGTGTTTGAATCTCTGTAATGGTTTCTTCCCAACAAGAAATCTATTTTCAGCTCAAACTCTAATCAGCGAGTTACTCTTCTAACCAAAACAAATGACATGGTAGACATAATGCTGATCACTAACTTCAAAATAGCTGCCTAGAATTCAGAATGCTGAGATCAGAGAGAACTGCAGGGCTAGGCACATCAGAAAAAGTGTCATTGTTTTGTGTTCTAATGTAATTGAAAACATGCATTTTTTCAGAGTCTATTGAAGGGTCCTATTGCACTTAGAATTGTCATTAAGTATATCTTAGTCCTGGAAACAAGTGGAAGGACAGAGACTTGACAATTTTCCGTGTGCTGTGATGGAAATTTAAAAACTTTTTCAGTGCTGGCTGGCGTGGAATAAAACCATGGAAATGATGTGAGCCTGAAAAAATAATCACAACAGCAAAGGCAAGAAATGACTGGAAGAAAGACATCTTCTCTTAGTGGTTCTGGGGTAAGAGGTTTCCCCCAATTTTTTGGTGAGGGAAAAATTAAAAATTGATTTCAGAGATTCAAAATGTATGTTGTTTGTTATTACAATCATACTTCAAATAGATGAGTGGTTGACTATGTGGCTTTCCTTCCAGACTGTGATCTTAGTCATTCTCATCAAATGATTTGTGTAGGGTTCATAAGTCATGTCTATGACTCAAATCAAAATAGTCAATTCCATTCTTTACTGATTCTGTCCTTGCTCTACATATCACTAACGAATGTAGTTTTTGCTGTCATTCAGATATATAATTTTCAGAAAATGTTTTCCTTTCCTTAGGACTTGAGCTATTGGAAGTCCAACAAAAATTGTCAGAATGGAAACTCACAAATGAATGGTCTTCCTGCTTATTCTCTGCAACATTTTGAAGTAGACCATGCTTGTTTGTCAAATCTACTTGCTGTCTTTTTGTAGGAATCTTTTTCCTTTCAATATTACCTTCCTCAGGAGCCCAGTTCTTCAAAGGTTCTTTCCCTATTTTCTGGCTGTTGACTGTCTTTCCTGCCAAAAGCATACCTCTATGTGTTGTAATGTCTCAGACCTAGAGATAATGTCTTAAGAATTTTTCTAAAATGTTAATAAATTAAGGAGGATACCTCTCCTGAAAAACATTTTCACCTTAACTGAGTCCTATGCTCTAACCCATAGGTTAGACATAATTAGGTCAATGCTTTCATTTTTTAACCTAGTTGAAGGATCTAAGGCTCAAGAAAATTAACTAGTCCTGGTTCCTCCACAGAAGGACTATTCTACCTGCCAGATTTTCCAGAATCTTGATCCATAATTGGGATATTGTTTTTCTTGAGGGAAAGATGGCAAGGTTGTTTTCTGAGCTTTAAAGTTATCCACAGAGGGATGGAGTGGCCAAGGTAGTTGATGAGAAACAGGTGCAGTTCACGGCTCTCATGGAGAACTATGAAAACAGTGAGTGAATTCAGCACCTTTAACTGAAATATCCAGGTTCTCGCATTGAGACTGACTAGGTAGATGGCTCCACCTATGGAGAACGAAGAAAAGCAGAGTGGGCGATGGCCCACCTGGGAGTGGTGTGGAGCCAAAGGAACCCTCACCCTCGGCCAAGGGACACAGTGAGTGTGCAACCCCGCCAGGCGAAACCAGGCTTCTTCCACAAATGTTTGCAACCCATGGATCAGGAGATCCCCTTGTGAGCCCATGCCATCAGAGCCTTGGGTCCGATACACAAAGCTGTGCAGAGTCTCAGCAGAGCAGTCACTCAAGTTCACACAGCAACCCAGGAGTTTTACAGACTCTGGTCGTGGGAATCCCGGCAAGGTGGGAGAGCCATTCCTATACTCCCCTAGGAAGGGGGCTGTATCCAGGGAGCCAAGCAGCATCATTTCTGTGGGACCTACTTCCACGACACCTCACAAGTTAAGACCCACTGGCTTGAATTCCAGCCAGCTGGAGACTGCCTGAGATGGACAAGTTCCCAGGGGAGGTGCAGCCATCATTTCTGCAGTTAGGTCGACTTAGCCATTCTAGCCAGCTGGGGAGTCCAGGTGGTCTGGACGAGGAGGAAACACCCGCAATGCAGCACAGCTGTTATGCCAGATGGCCGCCAGACTGCTTTTTTTAAGTGGGACCCCAATCTATCTTTTCTCACCGGGAGGGGACTACCTGTGGGAATTTCAGCAACTCCAGCCAGGGTTATACAGACAGAACTCTGATCTCTTCCTGGGACGGAACCACTGGAGAAAAAGGCAGCCGATGTCTCTGTGGCCTTTCCAGGGTGCTGGCTCTGGAGAGCTCAGGTGGTCTGGATGGGGAAGGGTTAACTCCAGTGTAGCACATCTGCTCTAGCAAAAAGCAGCCAAACTGCTTCTTTAAGCAGGCTTCTGATCCCGTCCCTTCTGACTGGGTAACACCTCCCAACAGGGGTCTCCAGACACCTACAGGAGTGTCCAGGCCGGCAACAAGTCAGTACCCACCCTGGGATGGAGTTCCCAGAGGAAGAAGCAGGCTGGCATCTTTGCTGTTTCACAGGCTTAATTGGTGATACCTCCAGTTAAGGGAAAAACCAAGGTGTAAGGAACATGGCTGCGCTGCAGTCAAGCAGGATAGGCCGAGGTAAACATCCTGCATGACTCAGGGAGTTTGTAGCACAGGTGCACAGTTCTGTGTATAATGTAAACACAGCTATGTAGCCATAACATGGGAAGGTTATCACTTGGCTCTACACCACTATTGTTTGTAAAAGGTATAATTGCCCTGCTGACACTTTACAGGTGTGCTTGTGCCCAGGGAAAGAGAGAGAGAGAGCCAGAGCTGTCTGTCTTTGCAGATGGAAAAGGGCCATAGCTTGGCTTGCTTGCATCCAGAGGGAAACAGTTGAGCTGCTGACCCTGAAGGGAGAACCAGAGAGTAATGGTAAATGTTCAATTCAACAAGAAAATCTAACTATCCTAAATATATATGCACCCAATATAGAAGCACCCATATTCATAAAGTAACTTCTTTGAGATCTACAAAGAGACTTAGACTCACACACAATAATGGTTGGAGACTTTAAAACCCCGCTGTCATTATTAGACAGATCATTGAGACAGAAAATTAATGAAGATATTCAGGACCTGAATGCAGCTCTGGATCCTGTGAAGCTGAGAGATATCTACAGAACTCTCCACCCCAAAACAACAGAATATACATTCTTCTTATCACCACATGATGCTTACTTTAAAACTGATAATCAGAATTAAAACACTCTTCAGCAAATGCAAAGGAGTTGAAATCATAAGAAACCATCTCTCAGACCACAGTCCATTCAAATTAGAACTCAAGACTAAGAAATTCACTCAAAACCACACAACTACATGGAAATTGAGTAATTTGCTCCTGAATGACTCCTGGGTAAATAACAAAATGAAGGCAAAAATCAAGAAGTTCTTTGAAACCAATGAGAAAAGAGACAACATACCAGAATCTCTGGGATACAGCTAAAGCAGTGTTAAGAGGGAAATTTATAGCACTAAATGCCTACATCAGAAAGCTGGAAGGATCTCAAATCGACACCTTAACATCACAATTGAAAGAACTAGAGAAGCAAAAGCAAACAAACCACAAAGTTAGCAGAAGACAAGAAATAACTGAGATCAGAGAGGAACTGAAGGAGATAGAGACAAAAACATCCTTCAAAAAAAATCAACAAATCCAGGAGCTGGTTTTTTGAAAAAATTAATAAAATAGACTGCTAGCTAGACAATAAAAAAGAAGAATCAAATAGGCACAATCAGAAATGATAAGGGGGATATCACCACTGATTCCACAGATGTACAAACAACCATCAGAGAATACTAAACACCTCTATGCATATAAACTGGAATATCTATAAGAAATGGATAAAGTCCTGGACACTTACACCTCCCAAGACTGATCCAGGGAGAAATTGAATCCCCAAATAGACCAACAATGAATTCTGAAATTGAGGCAGTAATAAATAGCCTACCAATGAAAAAAAAAAAAAAAAGCCCAGGACCAGGCAGATTTATAGCTGAATTCTACCAGAGATACAAAGAATAACTGGTATCATTTCTACTGAAAAAACTGGTATCATTTCTACTGAAACTATTCCAAAAATAGTTGGGTAAATATAGCAGGGCTGATTTCACAAATAAAACATATTTCTGCTTAGGGAGGCAGAGAGCAAAAGAGTATTTCTCCAATTCTTATAATGGAAAACAAAGCTAGACAACTTGCAAATTCATGACTTTTCTTGAATCTGCCAGAGAACTGTCACAGGATAACTACCTGTCCCAAAGTATAAGAAGGGAGAGACCACTTTAGGGAGAGACAAATGAATAATGACTTGCCTGGTGTAGACACAAGTAGACGTTGGTAAGAAGAGATACACTGGGGTGATTAGAGAATTGGCAGAGGCTGGATATGCAGTGGTGAAGCCACTAGGAACCACAGAAATTGAGTGTATCCACAATCTCTGCAGGCTTTGTCTCCATAAACCCTACTGAGCACTTGCAGAAGAGGCTGTAGAGAGTCCTAGGAAAGTGCCCTTAAAAGTGAAGTTATGAGAAAAGCAGCTGCTGGAGGAGGGCTACAGAATCCCATCTGGTCCCTTCTCATTAATTTCTCTTCTGAAATAGAAGCATCAATCTGTATGGTAAAGGGCAACAAACAGTTGTTTATTGTACACTGGAAAAACCCATTATAGTGGGGGGAAGAGAATGGTGGTGGGAGGACTGCGTTCCTGGGGCATGATAAGGTATAAGGAATATGCTGGGCTCATAACTACAGCCAAGGAGAAGTATCCCTGAGAAGCTTAGTCTACTGAGAGTTTCTAGAAGCAATGACACCCAGTAGCAATGAGCACACCTAGTCCTCAGATCCTGGTTTCTAAATACTAATCTTCAATAAAAGAAACAATGGTTAGTTTCCTAGAGAAGTGGTCCATTCCAGTGCTAGAATAGGAAAAATACAGGATGACCCTGGAGTATCTTGGGGTAATATAAAGCAAAGAAGTAAAAAAAAAAAACAAAAAAACCCCCAAAAAACAATGGTTAGGTTTACGTCTAAATGGCACAAGAACCCAAAGAGTTCCCATTGGCCAAATCTGCAATAATTTGAGCAACAAAATAATGTTAATATTGGATTATAACCCAAAGAATAAAATAAATATCCTTATATTAACAAATAGCTGAATAAATATAACAATGGGGGAGACGGGACATAATTTCCTTATAGAAGAATTCCAAATAATAAATATTAAAGGAATGAAGGGAGTAGAAAAATTACCATTAGAATGAGTAAAAATCAAATTAAAAATTGCCATAGTTGAGATCCACTAATGGGTGCTAAAAATCAGTAGATGAAAGTTTGAGGGAAATAGAACATTTGTAGGGTCGCAAAGTATCTTCCTCTGAAGATACAATACTTACAAAGAGAAAAGTAGTGACTTTTCCTTAACCAAAGTAGTGACACCACCTTAACCAAAGAAGCTCCAGTAACATGTATCAACGTCATGTAATCCCCAATAGGATGCATTGAAGGGGGCTCATCTTCTCTATGATGTTCTTCCAAACAGTGCAATGCCTCAATCTAATCATAACACATTTCTTAACATCTCTAACCATATAAAATGTATCTCTAAGCATATGGCAAGCTATTTGAAGATAAGGATGTCACATGTGTTTATTTTTCTTCATTTTTAGTCCTTCTAAAAAGAAGATAAGGAGTAAAATCAAGGTCTTGAAAAGGAAGAACAAATGCTAGCCATAGACGCTCACATAATGTGCTACTGAATATCATATGTAGCTTTAAGCTTCCTTGTTCTCAAGACAAAAAGAATCATAAGAAATAAATACCAAATGTTATGAGAAGGGACATTTATCATACTTATATATTTTTTGATGCCGCTCAAAAAATGTATTTTTAAGAGGAGAAAAGTCACCTATAATCCCATTCCTAGTACACTGTTTACATTTCAGTGTTCATTCTAGTCTTTTTTGAATATATTTTTTATACATGTGCTCACAATGGAGATGTCATTTTGTATTGATTTAAAAATGACACTTGTGTTATAAATATTTTCCAGCTTTTAAATAGTCTTCAAAATTATCACTTTAATACCTGTATAATACTCTGTCATGTGGAAATACCATAACTTACATATGCATTGTCCTGTTGTTAGACATTAGGCACTTCATGTGTCTAGGTACTAAGATGATTTTTATGTGGGAACTCCAAAAGGGGACATGGAATGATAAAAAATAAAATGTCATTGACAGCACTTTTATAAAATGCAGAAGAAAATTTCATGTGAACATTTCTCATTAACATTCTCTCTACGAGGTAAGGTGAGGGCAGGGTCTAAAATATAATCCAGAGATGTGAAAGGCTCAGCTAGTGTAGAACTGATTTCTAGCTGTTGTCTATCTTTTAATGTCTTTTATTTTTCAGTATCAAACCTTAAACCTACTGAGCTACATAGCTGAGCTACATAACTGAAGCCCAGTAAATACATGTTGATGCAAACATATTTTCATCTCTGTACCTGCCTTTGCTTTGGAGGAAAATCAACCTCAAAACCATGTTATTGCTCAGCTTTGATGTCAGAGGCTTGTGGTGGTAAGAAACAAAGTACTCACATACAACAAAGGGAATACTGGAATGCCTGTGGTGTTAGAAAGAAAGCAAAAACATAAAGAGAGAAAAAACATAAAGAAAGTAAGCAACTCTCAGCAGCTACAAACCACAACAAATAAAAATATATTTAGTAGTGGATCAAGTAATATTATTCAAGAAACCAAGCTTTTTCACTTCTCCTCCCAAAACTAAAAGAAAAATCAGCAAGATTTTCAATGTTTTCAAGTTGATTTGTAGGTAATTTAAAATTATTTTATTGTTGGGCTATGAGAAACTCACTCAGGACTAACAACAACAAAAATTCTTCATAAAGGAATCAAGCTGTCTAAAGGACTAGGTGTCTACTGATTTATATAAACCTACATTTTTGAGCACACTGAAACTGAGTTCATCAAAGAGTTGTCAGTATTCACTGGATATGTTTCTTTTTTAATATCTTACTTTTTTATTCTTAATTATGTTATTCATAATTAGAGTGATGATTTGTAAAGAATAGTGAAAACATTTTCATTTTTTGTAAATATTTTCACTTATAAATTCTTTAGTCATGAAATTATATTTTTCCATTTTTTGAAGTTTTTGTTTTCTAATTCCTAGAATTCAGCTGTGACTTAACTCAAAATTTACACTTCCTTACTATTGTAAATTCCAAGATGATATGATAATGTCTTGGATGTTCTGTATTTCAATGTAGTTTATTATAGTAAACTAAAAAGCTTCTGCACAGCAAGGGAGACAACCAACAGGGTGAAGAGACAACCTGTAAAATGGGAGATAATATTTGAAAACTATTCGTTTAACAAGGCACTGATACCCAGAATGTACAGGGAACTTAACAGTAACAATAACAATAAAAATAATAACAATAATCCCGTTCAAAAGTGGACAAAGGATCTGAATAGACATTTATTAAAATAAGACATACACATGGTCAACAGGTTTATGAAAACATACTTAACGTCACTAATTATTAGGGAAATGCAAATCAAAACCACAATGAGATGCTATGTTACCTCAGTTAAAATGGCTATTATAAAAAAGATAAAAAATGCTGGCAAGGGTGTGGGGTAAAATGAACTCTCACACACTGTTGATGGAAATGTAAACTTGCACTACCATTATGGAAAACAGTATAGAAATTTCTCAAAAAACCCAAAGTGGAACTACCATATGATCCAGCAATCCTACTTGTGGGTATTTATCCAAAGGAAAGGAGATTAATATATCAAAGGGGTGCTTGTTTCCCATGTTTACTGAAGCACTATTCAGAGTAGCCAAGATATGGAGTCAAACTAAGTGTCAGTCAATCAGTGGATGAATGGATAAAGAATTTGTGGTATATATATGCAATAGAATACTATTCAGCCATGAAAAGAATGAAATCCTGTTATTTGCAGCAATGTGGATGGAACTGAAGATCATCATGTTAAGTGAAATAAGCTAGGCACAGAAAGACAAGTATCTCATGTTTCCCACTCATTTGTAGGAGCTAAAAATGTTTATCTTGTAGAGGCAGAAAGTAGAATTATAGCTCCCAGGGGCTGGGAAGGATGTGGGGACTGGAGACATGAAGACAGGTTGGTGAATCGGTACAAACATATAGTTATATAGAAGGAATAATTTCTAGTGTTTGATAGCACAGTAGGGTGGCTGTGGTTAACAACAATATGTTATGTATTTCAAAATAGCTAGAAGAGAAGATATGGAACATTCTTAACACAATAAATATTTGAGGTGATAGATATCCTGAATATCCTGACTTGATTATTACATATTGTACATACGTATCAGAATATCACATGTATACCATAAATATGTACAAATATGTATCAATACAAATTTTTTAAAATGAAAGACATATTCTACTAATCTGCAGTAACCAGGAACTGAAGAAACTAGACATTTTGCTAATAGTATGCCCTAAATTGTTTAGAAAGCCCCTAATTCATAAACTAGGAAATGTTTATCCAGGCTCCTGGCTTTCTCCCAAATCACATGTGTATCATAAATCACGCATAACCTGTGCATATTCTTACACTCTAAAAAAGCTCACTTACCAACTAAGTGACTTGCTCCCAACAGTTTTGCCATGCAAGATTCAAATTAATGCCTTAGAAACATGATAAATTATTACTTGTCATAGATCTTTCCAGTGGGTTTCAAACTATCAAAATCATAAATGTGAAAAAGATGTGATCATCATGGTAATAATGTGTTTTGTGGAGCACTGTGTTTTTTGAGTTCCAGGGTTCCTCTGAAGTGTTTCTAAGGCCATTGCGAGAGTAGAGCTCTCCATCCCTTATTGAATCCAGGTAGACCAGCCTTTACTTGTGGTGTGTGTTTAGCCTTTACAAAATATGCCATTTAAAGAAAGTATTCTGCTATTAAGAAGTAATTTAAAAACCAATAATTTGGAAGCATATAGGCTTTGGTGTGAGAAAAACCTGTCATATCCTGGTTTGAACACTTAGCTCTTGTGTAAATATAGACTAGTTACTTTACCTCTCTAAATCTTCTTTTCTTAAAATGAGAAAAAGAGATTGTAATAGAACTGTTTTTATAGACTTGTGAGAAACTATGAGATAATTAATAAAAATTGTTTAACCTAGCATCTGGTACATAGTAAATAAATAATAAATATTAACTAATGTAATGATTATTCATTTAATGTTAAAAGTAACCAAATTGATTTAATGATTAGTTGAATTAGTATATTCGTAGATTTTATTCTGAGTCAGCAATGAATGTGCTTTATCTCATTCAACCTTCACAACAATGTGCTGAAGTCAGTGTATTCTTTTTTTTTTATTATTATGCTTTAAGTTTTAGGGTACATGTGCACAACATGCAGGTTTGTTACATATGTATACATGTGAATGGGTGAAGTCAGTGTATTCTTATTCCACAGAGGAGGAAGCTGAGACTTGGGCAGGTGGGTAAGCCGCAGTGTCTATGTATCTGTATGTGGCAGAGTAGAATTTTGAACTTGGGTGTCATGAGTACAAGTATAATATTCTTTTTATTAAACTATTTTCTCCGGAATCAACAGGGAGCACGTTGATCATGATTTATATTACTTAGATTTTTAGATCTATAGATTTTGTAGTTTTGCAGAGAAGTCACCTTATTTAATAATTACACAGTGTCTTCTGAGAGTCAGTATTAATGTGATTAATATAAGGGATCTGAAGACTTTTTGAAGGCCTTTGTTTCAGGTGCTCTCTGATTACTTACTCCCTGGACTCCAGAGGACTGTTGCTTGCTGCATTAATCAATGTAGCCTTTAGGAGCAAAAGAAAGCTTCTTGTCACCTCACCCTTTGGATATTTTTCCATTACTTTCCTAAAATCATTTCTGTAGGTTAATGACATCAAAAAGCATTCTGTAGTGGATAAAGTTAGCTTCTTTTGAGAAATATTCCATTATAGCAAATCGTACCAAGTAAGGCTTTTTTTCTATGTTGCCAAAACCCACAAAAGACCTAGGTATTAAAATATTTTATAATTAGCACATCAGACTCTCCCAATCATTGGGAAGGTCAACATAGAATCACTTCACTAGGAATTTTCCTCTGCTTGCTGAACTGGCATGAATTTGAAACATTATTTATTTGCTTGAATTTCCTTTTTTTTTTTTTTTTTTCTTGAGACAAGGGCTTGCCCTGTCCCCCAGGCTGGAATGCAGTGGCACGATCTCAGTTCACTGCAAACCTCCACCTGCAACCTCTGCTTCCCGGGTTTAAGCAATTCTCATGCCTCAGCCTCCTGAGTAGCTGGGACCATAGGTGTGCGCCACCACACCCAGCTAATTTTTGTATTTTTAGTACAGACAGGGTTTCACCATGTTGGCCAGGCTGGTCTCAAACTCCTGGCTTCAAGTGATCCTCCCATCTTTGCCTCCCAAAGTGATGGGATTACAGGCATGAGCCACCACGCCTGGCCTTGAATTTCCATTTTAACATATCCCAGTAAAATATCAATGGAATAGTTGTCCTTATTCTTCTTAGTTTCTATAATATTGTTTGCTGTTTATGAAACATGATTTTGTGTTTGGTACTTTACACAGATTATTTCACTAAACATTTATTACAATCCAATAAGACAGGTGTTATTCCCTTTTAAAGATGAGGAAACCGAAGCAAAGGAAATTTAAACTGCTCATCTAAAGTTTCACTACCTGCAAATGAAGAAGCTGGAATTGTTTCTCAGGTTTTGTTAACTCTGAAGCTAAAGCTCCTTCTTGGCATAAATGCAAGTAAACCCAAATCTCAAACAATTCCAGGAATGATGTCCATGTTCACTGGCATATAGGAAAGCATTAGTTAGAGTGCAGTGGAAATTAATTTGATAAATATGGTTATAGCTAACATTTACTGAAGGCTTATGAAGGCTTATCATGTGCTAGGCATTGTATAGCACTTTAAAAATATCAGCTAACTTAGCACCCACAAAACCCTTTAGGTAAGTATGTTTTTATACCCAAATTACAGATGAGGAAACAGAGGTTTATATGATTAAGAAACTGATTAAGTGAAGGAGCCTGGGTTTTGACCAAAGTCCTCCTCTTCATCCCTAGATAATGCAGTGATTTGGTGTCTGGTCATTGCCTTACTTACTGTTAGTATCTTTTCAGGTTCCGATTCTATGCCACATTTTGGATGCTGATAGAAATTGTGTATGGATTTAGTCTAGGCGGATTGATGTCTAATTTCTCATCCAGGTTTGTTATGCTCATATTTGCTGGAAGTAAGGAAGAATGTCTTCCTTACTAATTCTCTGTTAATCCAGTAGATTTGCCGCATAGGTTGTAAATAACGCTTATTTTTAGCATACAAAATACATTTTCTATCATTTAAAACAAATAATCTAGATTTTCTTTTTAGAAATATATATTATTTTCCAGGTACTTTTCATTTTATGTGTACATTATTTAAAAGTTTTATGAACTCAAACAAATTTACAAGAAAAAAACAAACAACCCCATCAAAAAGTGGGCGAAGGACATGAACAGACACTTCTCAAAAGAAGACATTTATGCAGCCAAAAAACACATGAAAAAATGCTCATCATCACTGGCCATCAGAGAAATGCAAATCAAAACCACAATGAGATACCATCTCACACCAGTTAGAATGGCCATCATTAAAAGGTCAGGAAACAACAGGTGCTGGAGAGGATGTGGAGAAATAGGAACCCTTTTACACTGTTGGTGGGACTGTAAACTAGTTCAACCATTGTGGAAGTCAGTGTGGTGATTCCTCAGGGATCTAGAACTAGAAATACCATTTGACCCAGCCATCCCATTACTGGGTATACACCCAAAGGACTATAAATCATGCTGCTATAAAGACACATGCACACGTATGTTTATTGCAGCACTATTCACAATAGCAAAGACTTGCAACCAACCCAAATGTCCAACAATAATAGACTGGATTAAGAAAATGTGGCACATATACACCATGGAATACTATGCAGCCATAAAAAATGATGAGTTCATGTCCTTTGTAGGGACATGGATGAGACTGGAAAACATCATTCTCAGTAAACTATCGCAAGGACAAAAAACCAAACACTGCATGTTCTCACTCATAGGTGGGAATTGAACAATGAGAACACATGGACACAGGAAGGGGAACATCACACTCTGGGGACTGTTGTGGGGTGAGGAGTGGGGGAGGAGGGAGGGACAGCATTAGGAGATATACCTAATGCTAAATGACGAGTTAATGGGTGCAGCACACCAACATGGCACATGGATACATATGTAAGAAACCTGCACATTGTGCACATGTACCCTAAAACTTAAAGTATATATAAAAAAAGTTTTAAAAACCTCTCTATGAGAAAAGCTGGTTTTACATTTCAAAACAGTTGTCATAAGTTTCTAAAACCAAAAAGAAAAAAAGCTAAACTTCTATCTTATAGGCCAATTTTTAACTACTTTCTAAATCTTACTTTTTATTTTCCTTTTTTTTGGCCATTTAAACAATGTACATATCTTTTGTTTATGCATTTAATATTGTGCCAGGCATTTTTAAGTAACCTTTAAGAACATGGTCCATTTTACATTTCCATTGTTCTTATAGCCGTCTTCATTTGGGGATCAATATGGCATCAACAGAGAACAGATTATAGGACAAGCATAAAGGCACTTCTGTTGCTACGCTGGCCACTTTCTGTGTCTCCTCCGGTGACTTAAGTTACATTTAGAACAAATGTGACACTTGGGAGGAATCACGCACAGCCTTGAGCAATGCATGATCCCCAGATGTGAGTGGGAAGTCTCAGTGTGTATGTGTTGCTGTGGTGAGCCTTAGACAGTCCTGCAAGGGAGGGATCAGGGTTTCTGGCTGCAGGGCCAGAGTGGAGATGATGCATACAACATATGCAGAGGCTCTGCAGTCCCCTCTGCTTAGGTTTGACGTGACAACTTATCCTCTACTGAGGGTAACTTTGAGATAGACAGCATTGAGACACTATTGATATCACACGGAGGTGCTGTTCGAAATTGTGCCCAGACAGCAGGCTTAGACTGGGCCATCTTGTTTACTATTCTGTCTCCTTCCTAAAACGTCTTATCTTTCAAGTCTATTCCTAATGATCAAGGGAGGAAAGGCAAGGCTCTTGTTTAAAAATATCACAATGGTAATAATAATAACTTTCAATTATACGATGTGTCTGTAAGTTGTGCCAGGAATGATTCTAACTGATTTACACATACTGTCTCGTTTAATTTTCAACACAACATACGACAGATGGGGAAAGAGAAGTGCAGGAAAGGTAGTAGCTGCTCAAGGCACACGGTGAGTAGGGGAGAGGCTGGATTTGAAAGAAGACAGGCTGCCTCTGAACTCTGTCCTCAACAATTACATCATATAGTATCACATATTAATCTATTGACATGAATGGAATGCATTAAAATCAGTTCATGATGTTTCTAATTGTAAAAGGACAATCTAACATTAATAGGATCTAGTTTGTTTTTATAAATGCAGTAATTCATTCCTCCATTTAGCAAATTTTTATTGAGCTCTTGCTGTGCACTTGTCACTGTGTGAGGCATAGATGGTGGAAAATAGACAGGGTCCTTGACTTCATTCAATTCTTTTGAGAAAACAAACCTCTAAAGGAGCAATTACTGGGGAGTAAGCATGTTATGTGATATGATGAGGATGCTCCAATGAACAGATGATCTAACCATGGTTATGTATCAGAGAAGGCTTCATTGAGGAAATGATATTTGCACTGAGACCTGAAGGGTGAGTAGAAGTTCATTAGTCAAAGTGCATGAGATAAGGTGTTTCTAGGTTCAGGTAGCAGGAGATAGTGGGAGGTTGGTTATTAGACAGAGAGAACCATCTGGGGCCTGCAGATGTCGGTTGAGTATACAGAAAGAGCAGTAGTGTGTCTGAAGACCTAAGCAGACTCAATTAGGGACAGCTTCGTTCAAATATTTTCTCTTTAACTCAAAGGCAAAGGAAACCCATATGAAAGACTTAAAAGCTGCGGAGTCACATGATTAGACTTGTATTTCTTTATTTTATTTTATTACTTTATTTTATTTTACTTTAAGTTCGAGGTTACATGTGCAGACTGTGCAGGTGTGTTGCATAAGTATACATTGGCCATGGTGGCTTGCTGCACCTGTCAACCCATCCTCTAGGTTTTAAGCCCTGCATGCATTACGTATTTGTCCTAATCCTCTCCCTCCTCTTTCCCTGCCACTGACAGGCCCTGGTGTGTGTTGTTCCCTTGCCTGTGTCCACGTGTTCTCATTGTTCAACTCCCACTTATGAGTGAGAACATGCAGTGTTTGGTTTTCTGTTCCTGTGTTAGTTTGCTGAGAATGATGGCTTCCAGCCTCATCCATGTTCCTGTAAAGGACATGATCTCATTCTTTTTATGGCTGTATAGTATTCCATGGTGTATATGTATCACATTTTCTTTTATTATTATTATTATTATTATTATACTTTAAGTTTTAGGGTACATGTGCACAATGTGCAGGTTTGTTACATATGTATCCATGTGCCATGTTGGTGTGCTGCACCCATTAACTCGTCATTTAGCATTAGGTATATCTCCTAATGCTGTCCCTCCCCACTCCCCCTACCCCAAAACAGTCCCCAGAGTGTGATGTTCCCCTTCCTGTGTCCATGTGTTCTCACTGTTGAATTTCCACCTATGAGTGAGAACATGCGGTGTTTGGTTTTTTGTCCTTGTGATAGTTTACTGAGAATGATGGTTTCCAGTCTCATCCATGTCCCTACAATGGACATGAACTCATCATTTTTTATGGCTGCATAGTATTCCATGGTGTATATGTGTGACATTTTCTTAATCCAGTCTATCGTTGTTGGACATTTGGGTTGTTTGCAAGTCTTTGCTATTGTGAATAGTGCTGCAATAAACATACGTGTGCATGTGTCTTTATAGCAGCATGATTGATAGTCCTTTGGATATATACCCAGTAATGGGATGGCTGGGTCAAATGGTATTTCTAGTTCTACATCCCTGAGGAATCGCCACACTGACTTCCACAATGGTTGAACTAGTTTACAGTCCCAACAGTGTAAAAGTGTTCCTATTTGTCCACATCCTCTCCAGCACCTGTTGTTTCCTGACTTTTTAATGATGGCCATTCTAACTGGTGTGAGATGGTATCTCATTGTGGTTTTGATTTGCATTTCTCTGATGGCCAGTGATGATGAGCATTTTTTCATGTGTTTTTTGGCTGCATAAATGTCTTCTTTTGAGAAATGTCTGTTCATGTCCTTCACCCAATTTTGATGGGGTTGTTTGTTTTTTTCTTGTAAGTTTGTTTGAGTTCATTGTAGATTCTGCATATTAGCTCTTTGTCAGATGAGTAGGTTGCGAAAATTTTCTCCCATTGTGTAGGTTGCCTGTTCACTCTGATGGTAGTTTCTTTTGCTGTGCAGAAGCTCTTTAGTTTAATTAGATCCCATTTGTCAATTTTGGCTTTTGTTGCCATTGCTTTTGGTGTTTTAGACATGGAGTCCTTGCCCATGCCTGTGTCCTGAATGGTATTGTCTAGGTTTTCTTCTAGGGTTTTTATGGTTTTGGGTCTAACATGTAAGTCTTTAATCCATCTTGAATTAATTTTTGTATAAGGTGTAAGGAAGGGATCCAGTTTCAGCTTTCTACATATGGCTAGCCAGTTTTCCCAGGTTCCTTGATTATGTCTTTCTGTACCATACCATGTTTTTGTTATGTAGCTTGTATTTTGAAGTCAGGTAGATGATGCCCGGATTGACTTGGCGATGCGGGCTCTTTTTTGGTTCCATATGAACTTTAAAGTAGTTTTTTCCAATTCTGTGAAGAAAGTCATTGGTAGCTTGATGGGGATGGCATTGAATCTATAAATTACCTTGGGCAGTGTGGCCATTTTCACGATATTGATTCTTCCAACCCACGAGCATGGAATGTTGTTCCATTTGTTGGTATCCTCTTTTATTTCATTGAGCAGTGGTTTGTAGTTCTCCTTGAAGAGGTCTTTCACGTCCCTTCTAAGTTGGATTCCTAGGTATTTTATTCTCTTTGAAGCAATTGTGAATGGGAGTTCACTCATAATTTGGCTCTCTGTTTGTCTGTTATTGGTGTACAAGAGTGCTTGTGATTTTTGTACATTGATTTTGTGTCCTGAGACTTTGCTGAAGTTGCTTATCAGCTTAAGGAGATTTTGGGCTGAGACAATGGGGTTTTCTAGATATACAATCATGTCATCTGTAAACAGGGACAATTTGACTTCCTCTTTTCCTAATTGAATACCCTGTATTTCCTTCTCCTGCCTGATTGCTCTGGCCAGAACTTCCAGCACTATGTTGAATAGGAGTGGTGAGAGAGGGCATCCCTGTCTTGTGCCAGTTTTCAAAGGGAATGCTTCCAGTTTTTGCCCATTCAGTATGATATTGGCTGTGGGTTTGTCATAGATAGCTCTTATTGTTTTGAGATACGTCCCATCAATACCTAATTTATTGAGAGTTTTTAGCATGAAGGGTTGTTGAATTTTGTCAAAGGCCTTTTCTGCATCTATTGAGAGAATCATGTGGTTTTTGTCTTTGGTTCTGTTTATATGCTGGATTATGTTTATTGATTTGCATATGTTGAACCAGCCTTGCATCCCAGGGATGAAGCCCACTTGATCATGGTGGATAAGCTTTTTGATGTGCTGCTGGATTCAGTTTGCCAGTATTTTATTGAGGATTTTTGCATCAATGTTCATCAAGGGTACTGGTCTGAAATTCTCTTTTTTTGTTGTGTCTCTGCCAGGCTTTGGTATCAGGATGCTGCTGGCCTCATTAAAATGTGTTAGGGAGGATTCCCTCTTTTTCTATTGATTGGAAAAATTTCAGAAGGAATGTTACCAATTCCTCCTTATACCTCTGGTAGAATTCGGCTGTGAATCCATCAGGTCCTGGACTCTTTTTGGTTGGTAAACTATTGATTATTGCCACAATTTCAGAGCCTGTTATTCATCTATTCAGAGATTCAACTTCTTCCTTGTTTAGTCTTGGGAGGGTGTATTTGTTGAGGAATTTATCCATTTCTTCTAGATTTTCTAGTTTATTTGCATAGAGGTGTTTGTAGTATTCTCTGATGGTAGATTGTGTTTCTGTGGGATCGGTGGTGATATCCCCTTTATCATTTTTTATTGCGTCTATTTGATTCTTCTCTCTTTTCTTCTTCAGTAGTCTTGCTAGCGGTCTAGCAATTTTGTTGATCTTTTCAAAAAACCAGTTCCTGGAATCATTAATTTTTTGAAGGGTTTTTTGTGTCTCTATTTCCTTCAGCTGTGCTCTGATTTTAGTTATTTCTTGCCTTCTGCTAGCTTTTGAATGTGTTTGCTCTTGCTTTTCTAGTTCTTTTAATTGTGATGTTAGGGTGTCAATTTTGGATCTTTCCTGCTTTCTCTTGTGGGCATTTAGTGCTATAAATTTCCCTCTACACACTGCTTTGAATGTTTCCCAGAGATTCTGGTATGTTGTGTCTTTGTTCTCGTTGGTTTCAAAGAACATCTTTATTTCTGCCTTCATTTCGTTATGTACCCAGTAGTCATTCAGAAGCAGGTTGTTCGGTTTCCATGTAGTTGAGCGGTTTTGAGTGAGTTTCTTAATCCTGAGTTCTAGTTTGATTGCACTGTGTTCTGAGAGATAGTTTGTTATAATTTCTGTTCTTTTACATTTGCTGAGGAGTGCTTTACTTCCAACTACGTGGTCAGTTTTGGAATAGGTGTGGTGTGGTGCTGAAAAGAATGTATATTCTGTTGATTTGGTGTGGAGAGTTCTGTAGATATCTATTAGGTCTGCTTGGTCCAGAGCTGAGTTCAATTCCTGGATATCCTTGTTAACTTTCTGACTCATTGATCTCTCTAATGTTGACAGTGGGGTGTTAAAGTGTCCCATTATTATTGTGTGGGAGTCTAAGTCTCTTTGTGGGTCACTCAGGACTTGCTTTATGAATCTGGGTGCTCCTGTATTGGGTGCATATATATTTAGGATAGTTAGCTCTTCTTGTTGAATTGATCCCTTTGCCATTCTGTAATGGCCTTCTTTGTGTCTTTTGATCTTTGTTGGTTTAAAGTCTGTTTTATCAGAGACTAGGATTGCAACCCCTGCCTTTTTTTTGTTTTCCATTGGCTTGGTAGATCTTCCCCCATCCCTTTATTTTGAGTCTATGTGTGTCTCTGCACGTGAGATGGATTTCCTGAATACAGCACACTGATGGGTCTTGACTCCTTATCCAATTTGCCAGTCTGTGTCTTTTAATTGGAGCATTTAGCCCATTTACATTTAGAGTTAATATTGTTATGTGTGAATTTGATCCTGTCATTATGATGTTAGCTGGTTATTTTGCTCGTTAGTTGTTGCAGTTTCTTCCTAGCCTTGATGGTCTTTACAATTTGGCATGTTTTTGCAGTGGCTGGTACTGGTTGTTCCTTTCCATGTTTAGTGCTTCCTTCAGGAGGTCTTTTAGGGTAGGCCTGGTGGTGACAAAATCTCTCAGCATTTGCTTGTCTGGAAAGGATTTTATTTCTCCTTCACTTATGAAGCTTAGTTTGGCTGGACATGAAATTCTGGGTTGAAAATTCTTTTCTTTAAGAATGTTGAATATCGGCCCCCACTCTCTTCTGGCTTGTAGAGTTTCTTCCAAGAGATCAGCTGTTAGTCTGATGGGCTTCCCTTTGTGGGTAACTCACCTTTCTCTCTGGCTGCCCTTAACATTTTTTCCTTCATTTCAACTTTGGTGAATCTGACAATTATGTGTCTTAGAGTTGCTCTTCTCGAGGAGTATCTTTGTGGCATTCTCTGTATTTCCTGAATCTGAATGTTGGCCTGCCTTGCTAGATTGGGGAAGTTCTCCTGGATAGTATCTTGCAGAGTGTTTTCCAACTTGGTTCCATTCTCCCTGTCATTTTCAGGTACACCAATCAGATGTAGGTTTGGTCTTTTCACATAGTCCCCTATTTCTTGGAGGCTTTGTTCATTTCTTTCTATTCTTTTTTCTCTAAACTTCCCTGCTCGCTTCATTTCATTCATTTCATCTTCCATCACTGATACCCTTTCTTCCAGTTGATCGCAATGGCTACTGAGCCTTCTGCATTCTTCACGTAGTTCTCGAAACTTGGCTTTCAGCTCCATCAGCTCCTTCAAGCACTTCTCTGCATTGGTTATTTTAGTTTTATATTCGTCTAATTTTTTTTCAAAGTTTTTAACTTCTTTGCCATTGGTTTGAATTTCCTCCTGTAGCTCATAGTAGTTTGATCATCTGAAGCCTTCTTCTCTTAACTTGTCAAAGTCATTCTCCGTCCAGCTTTGTTCCATTGCTGGTGAGGAACTGCGTTCCTTTGGAGGAGGAGAGGCACTCTACTTTTTAGAATTTCCAGTTTTAATGCTCTGTTTTCTCCCCATCTTTGTAGTTTTTTCTACTTTTGGTCTTTGATGATGGTGATGTACAGATGGGTTTTTGGTGTTGGTGTCCTTTCTGTTAGTTTTCCTTCTAACAGACAGGACCCTCAGCTGCAGGTCTGTTGCAGTTTGCTAGAGGTCCACTCCAGACCCTGTTTTGCTGGGTGTCAGCAGCGGTGGCTGCGGAACAGTGGATTTTCATGAACCGTAAATTCAGCTGTCTGATCACTCCTCTGGAAGTTTTGTCTCAGAGGAGTACCTGGCTGAGTGAGGTGTCAGTCTGTTCCTACTGGGGGGTGCCTCCCAGTTAGGCTGCTTGGGTGTCAGGGACCCACTTTAGGAGGCAGTCTGTCCATTCTTATATCTCCAGCTGTGTGCTGGGAGAACCACTACTCTCTTCCAAGCTGTCAGACAGGGACATTTAAGTCTGCAGAGGTTACTGCTGACTTTTTGTTTGTCTGTGCCCTGCCCCCAGAGGTGGAGCCTAAAGAGGCAGGCAGGCCTCCTTGAGCTGTGGTGGGCTCCACCCAGTTCAAGCTTCCTGGCTGCTTTGTTTACCTAAGCAAGCCTGGGCAATGGTGGGCGCCCCTCCCCCAGCCTTGCTGCCACCTTGCAGTTTGATCTCAGACAGCTGTGCTAGCAATCAGTGAGACTCTGTAGGCATAGGACCCTCCAAGCCAGGTGCAGGACACAATCTCCTGGTGTGCCGTTTTCCAAGCCCATTGGAAAAGTGCAGTATTAGGGTGGGAGTGACCTGATTTTCCAGGTGCCATCTGTCACCCCTTTCTTTGACTAGGAAAGGGAACTCCCTGACCCCTTGCACTTCCCGAGTGAGGCAATGCCTCGCCCTGCTTTGGCTTGTGCACAGTGCGTGGCACCCACTGTCCTGCACCCACTGTTTGGCACTCCCTAGTGAGATGAACCCGGTACCTCAGATGGAAATGCAGAAATCACCCATCTTCTGCATCGCTCATGCTGGGAGCTGTAGACCAGAGCTGTTCCTATTTGGCCATCCTGGCTCTTGATTTCCTGTACCACATTTTCTTTATCCAGTCTATCAGTGATGGGCATTTGGGTTGGTTCCATGTCTTTGCTATTGTAGTAGTCCTGCAATAAACATATGTGTACATGTGTCTTTATAGTAGGATGATTTATTCTCCTTTGAGTATATAGCCAGTAAATGAATTGCTAGGTGAAATGGTATTTCTGGTTTTGATCCTTGAGGAATCGCCACACTGTCTTCCATAATGGTCGAACTAATTTACAATCCCACCAACAGTATAAAAGTGCCCCTATTTCTCCACAGCCTTGCCAGTGTTTATTGTTTCCTGACTTTTTAATAATGGCCATTCTTACTGGCATGAGATGGTATCTCATAGTGCTTTTGATTTGCATTTCTCTAATGATCAGTGATGATGAGCTTTTCTCATATGTTTCTCGGCCACATGAATGTCTTATTTTGAGAAGTGTCTATTCATACCATTTGCCCACTTTTTGATGCGATTTTTTTTCCCCTGTAAATTTGTTAAGTACCTTGTATATTCTGGCTATTAGACCTTTGTCAGATGGGTAGATTGCAAATATTCTCCCATTCTTTAGGTTGCCTATTCACACTGACGCTAGTTTCTTTGGCTTTCCAGAAGCTCTTTAGTTTAGTTAGATCCCATTTGTCAATTTTGGCTTTTGTTGCAGTTGCTTTTGGTGTTTTAGTCATGAAGTCTTTGCCCATGCCTATGTCCTGAATGGTGTTGCCTACATTTTCTTCTAGGGTTTTTATGGTTTTGGGTTTTGCATCTAAATCTTTAATCCATCTTTTTTTTTTTTTTTTTTTTTTGAGACGGAGTCTCGCTGTGTCGCCCAGGCTGGAGTGCAGTGGCGCAATCTCGGCTCACTGCAAGCTCCGCCTCCCGGGTTCACGCCATTCTCCTGCCTCAGCCTCTCCGAGTAGCTGGGACTACAGGCGCCTGCCACCACGCCCGGGTAATTTTTTGTATTTTTAGTAGAGACGGGGTTTCACCGTGGTCTCGATCTTCTGACCTCGTGATCCGCCCGCCTCGGCCTCCCAAAGTGCTGGGATTACAAGCGTGAGCCACCGCGCCCGGCCTTAATCCATCTTGAGTTAATTTTTGTATAAGGTGTAAGGAAGGGGTCCAGTTTCAGTTTTCTGCATATGGCTAGCCAGTTTTCCCAGAACCATTTATTAAACAGGGAATCCTTTCCCCATTGCTTGTTTTTGTCAGGTTTGTTGAAGATCAGATGGTTGTAGGTGTGTGGTGTTATTTTTGAGGTCTCTGTTCTGTTCCATTGGTCTATATATCTGTTTTGGTATCAGTACCATGCTGTTTTGGTTACTGTAGCCTTGTAGTATAGTTTGAAGTCAGGTAGCGTGATGCCTTCAGCTTTGTTCTTTTTGCTTAGGATTGTCTGGCTATATGGGCTCTTTTTTGGTTCCATAAATTTAAATTAAAGCAGTTTTTTCTAATTCTGTGAAGAAAGTCAATGATAGTTTAATGGGAATAGCATTGAATATATAAATTACTTTGGGCAGTATGGCCATTTTCACGATACTGATTCTTCCTATTCATGAGCATGGAATGTTTTTCCATTTGTTTGTGTCCTCCCTTATTTCCTTGAGCAGTGGTTTGTAGTTCTCCTTGAAGAGGTCCTTCATGTCCCTTATAAGCTGTCATCCTAGGTATTTTATTCTCTTTGTGGCAATTGTGAATAGGAGTTCATTCATGATTTGGCTGTTTGCTTGTCTGTTGTTGGTGTATAGGAATGTTTGGGATTTTTGCACATTGATTTTGTATGCTGAGACTTTGCTGAAGTTGCTTATCAGCTTAAGGAGTTTTTGGACTGAGACAATGGCATATTCTAAATATACAATCATGTCATCTACAAACAGAGACAATTTGACTTCCTCACTTCCTATTTGAATACACTTTATTTCTTTCGCTTGCCTGATTGCCCTGGCCAGAACTTCCGATACTATTTTGAATAGGAGTGGTAAGAGAGAGTATCCTTGTCTTGTGCCAGTTTTCAAAGGGAATGCTTACAGCTTTTGCCCAATCAATATGATATTGGCTATGAGTTTGTCCTAAATAACTCTTATTATTTTGAGATATGTTCCATCAATACCTAGTTTATTGAGAGTTTTTAACATGAAGGGATGTTGAATGTTATTGAAGGCCTTCTCTGCCTCTGTTGAGATAATCATGTGGTTTTTGTCATTGGTTCTATTTATGTGATGGAATACATTTATTGATTTGTGTATGTTGAACCAGTCTTGTATCCCAGAGATGAAGCCAACTTGATCGTGGTGGATAAGCTTTTTGATGTGCTGCTGGATTAGGTCTGCCAGTATTTTATTGAGGATTTCTGCATTGATGTTCATCAGGGATATTGGCCTGAAGTTTTCTTTTTTTGTTGTGTCTCTGCCAGGTTTTGGAATTGTGTCCAGAATTGGTGGGTTCTTGGTCTCACTGACTTCAAGAATGCAGCCATGGGCCCTTGCAGTGAGTGTTACAGTTCTTAAAGGCGGTGTGTCCGGAGTTGTTCGTTCCTCCCAGTGTTTGGATGTGTTCTGAGTTTCTTCCTTCTGGTGGGTTCGTGTTCTCACTGGCTCAGGAGTGAAGCTGCAGACCTTCGTGTTGAGTGTTACAGCTTATAAAGGCAGTGCGGACCCAAAGTGTGAGCAGCAGCAAGATTTATTGCAAAGAGCAAAAGAACAAAGCTTCCACAGTGTGGAAGGGGACCTGAGCGGGTTGCCACTGCTGGCTCAGGCAGCCTGCTTTTATTCCCTTATCTGGCCCCACCCACATCCTGCTGATTGGTCCATTATACAGAAGCTGATTGGTCTATTTTACAGAAGCTGATTGGTCTGTTTTACAGAGAGCTGATTGGTCCGTTTTGACAGGTTGCTGATTGGTACGTTTACAATCTCTGAGCTAGACACAAAAGTTCTCCAAGTCCCCACTAGATTAGCTAGACACAGAGCACTGGTTGGTGTATTTACAATCCCTTAGCTAGACGTAAAGATTCTCCAAGTCCCCACCAGATTAGCCAGATACAGAGTGCCGACTGGTGCATTTACAAACCTTGAGCTAGACACAGGGTGCTGATTGGTGTATTTACAATCCTTTAGCTAGACATAAAGGTTCTCCAAGTCCCCACCAGATTAGCTAGATACAGAGTGCTGATTGGTATGTTTACAAACCTTGAGCTAGACACAGGGTGCTGATTGGTGCATATACAATCCTCCAGCTAGACATAAAAGTTCTCCAAGTCCCCACTAGACTCAGGAGCCAAGCTGGCTTCACCTAATGGATCCCGCACCGGGGCCACAGGTGGAACTGGCCGCCAGTCCCGCGCCGTGTGCCCCCACTCCTCAGCCCTTGGGCAGTCGATGGGACTGGGTGCTGTGGAGCAGGGGGCAGAGCTCGTCAGGGAGGCTCAGGCCGTGCAGGAGCCCATGGCAGTGGGGAGGCTCAGGCATGGTGGGCTGCAGGTCCCGAGCCCTGCCCTGCAGGGAGGCAGCTGAGGCCTGGTGAGAATTCGAGTGCAGTGCCGGTGGGCTGGCACTGCTGGGGAATCCAGTGCACCCTCCGCAGCTGCTGGCCCAGGTGCTAAGCCCCCTCACTGCCTGGGGCTGGCAGCTCCAAGTGTGGGGCCTGCCGAGCCCACTCCCACCCAGAACTCGTGCTGGCCCGCAAGCGCCACATGCAGCCCGGGTTCCCTCCTGCACCTCTCCCTCCACAGCTCCCTGCAAGCTGAGGGAGCTGGCTCTGGCCTCGGCCAGCCCAGAGAGGGGCTCCTACAGGGCAGCGGCAGGCTGAAAGGCTCCTCAAGTGTGGCCAGAGTGGGCGCTGAGGCCGAGGAGGTGCTGAGAGTGAGCGAGGGATGCGAGGGCTGCCAGCACGCTGTCACCTCTCAGAATCAGGATGATGCTGGCCTCATAAAATGAGTTATGGAGAAGTCCCTCTTTTTCAGTTGTTTAGAATAGTTTCAGAAGAAATGGTACCAGCTCCTCTTTGTACCTCTGGTAGAATTTGGCTGTGAATCCGTCTGGTCCTGGGCTTTTTTTGGTTGGTAGGCTGCTAATTACTGCCTCAATTTAAGAACTTGTTATTGGTCTATTTAGGTATTCAACTTCTTCCTGGTTTAGTCTTGGGAGGGTGTATGTGTCCAGGAGTTTATCTGTTTCTTCTAGATTTTCTAGTCTATTTGCATAGTGGTGTTTATAGTATTCTCTGATGGTAGTTTGTATTTCTGTGGGATTAGTGGTGATATCCCCTTTATCATTTTCTGTTGTGTCTATTTGATTCTTCTCTCTTTTTTCTTTATTAGTCTAGCTGGTGGTCTATTTTGTTATTACTATTATTATTATTTTAAAAAAACAGCTCCTGGATTCACTGATTTTTTTTAAAGGGTTTTTTGTGTCTCTATCTCCTTCAGTTCTGGTCTGCTCTTAGTTATTTCTTGTTTTCTGCTAGCTTTTGAATTTGTTTGCTCTTCCTTCTTTAGTTCTTTTAATTATGATGTTCAGGTGTTGATTTGAGATCTTTTCAGCTTTCTTATGTGGGCATTTAGTGCTGTAAATTTCCCTCTTAACACTGCTTTAGCTATGTCCCAGAGATTCTGGTACATTGTTTCTTTGTTCTTATTGGTTTTAAAGAACTTCTGGATTTTTGGCTTAATTTTGTTATTTAGCCAGGAGTCATTCAGGAGCATGTTGTTCAATTTCCATGGAGTTGTGTGGTTTTGAGTGAGTTTTTTAATCCTGAGTTCTAATTTGATTGCACTGTGGTCTGAGTGTCTGTTTTTTATGATTTCAGTTCTTTTGCATTTGATGAGGAGTGTTCTACTTCCAATTATGTTGTCGATATTAGAATAAGTGCCATGTTGCACTGAGAATAATGTATATTCTGTTGATTTGGAGTGGAGAGTTCTGTAGATGTCTACTAGGTCCATGTGATCCAGAGCTGAATTCAATTCAAGTTCTGAATATCCTTGTTGATTTTCTCTGTTGTTGATCTGTCTAATATTGACAGTGGAGTGTCCCACTATTATTGTGTGAGAGTCTAAGTCTCTTTGTAGGTCTCTAAGAACTTGTTTTATGAATCTGGATGCTCCTGTATTGGGTGCATATATATTTAGGATAGTTAGCTCTTCTTGTTGCATTGATTCCTTTACCATTATGTAATGCCCTTCTTTGTCTTTTTTGATCTTTGTTGGTTTAAAATCTGTTTTATCAGAGACTAGGATTGCAACCCCTCCTTTTTTTTTTATTCACTTTCCATTTGCTTGGTAAATATTCCTCCATCCCTTTATTTTGTGCCTATGTGTGTCTTTGCATGTGAGACTGGTCTCCTGATTACAGCACACCGATTGGTCTTGACTCTTTATCCAATTTGCAAGTCTGTGTCTTTTAATTGGGGTGTTTAACTCATTTACATTAAAGGTTGATATTGTTAACTATGAAGTTGATTTTGTCATTATGATGCTAGCTGGTTATTTTGCACACTAGTTGATGCAGTTTCTTCATAGTGTCATTGGTCTTTATATTTTGGTGTGTTTTTGCAGTGGCTGATACCAGTTTTTCCTTTCCATATTATTGCCTCCTTCAGTTCTTGTAAGGCAGGCCTGGTGATGACAAAATCCCTCAGCATTTGCTTGTCTGGAAAGGATTTTATTTCTCCTTCACTTATGAAGCTTAGTTTGGCTGGATATGAAATTCTGAGTTGAAAATCCTTTTCTTTAAGAATGTTGAATATTGGCCCCCACTCTCTTCTGGCTTGTAGAGTTTCTGCCAAGAGATAACCTGTTAGTCTGATGGGCTTCCCTTTGTGGGTAACCCGACCTTTCTCTCTGGCTGCCCTTAAAATGTTTTCCTTCATTTCAACTTTGGTGAATCTGATGATTATGTGTCTTGGAGTTGATCTTCTCATGTAGTATCTTAGTGGTGTTCTCTGTATTTCCTGAATTTGAATGTTGGCCTGTCTTTCTAGGTTGGGGAAGTTCTCCTGGATAACATCTTAAAGTGTGTTTTCCAACTTGGTTCCATTCTCCCTGTCACTTTCAGGTACACCAGTCAATCATAGGTTTGGTCTTTTCACATAGTCCCATATTTCTTGGAGGCTTTGCTTGTTCCTTTTCATTCTTTTTTCACTAATCTTGTCTGCATGCCTTATTTAAGCAAGGTGGTTCTCAATCTCTGATATCCTTTCTTCTGCTTGATCAATTTGGCTATTGATACTTCTGTATGCTTCATGAAGTTCTTGAGCTGTGTTTTTCAGCTCCATCAAGTCATTTATGTTCCTCTGTAAACTGGTTATTCTAGTTAGCAGTTCCTGTAACCTTTTAGCAAGGTTCTAAGCTTCTTTGCATTGCATTAGAACATGCTTCTGTAGCTCAGAGGAGTTTATTACCTACCTTCTGAAGCCTACTTCTGTCAATTCATGAGTCTCATTCTTTGTTCTGTTTTGCGCCCTTGCTGGAGAGGAGTTGCGATCATTTGGAGGAGAAGAGGCTTTCTGGCTTTTGGAATTTTCAGCGTTTTTGTGCTGGTTTTTCCTCATCATCGTGGATTTACCTACCTTCGATCTTTGAGGGTGATGATCTTTGGATGGGGTATTTGTAGAGTGGGTCTGTTTTGTTGATGTCATTGTTTTCATTGCTTTCTGTTTGTTAGTTCTTCTTCTAACAGTCAGGCCCCTCTTCTGCAGGTCTACTGCAGTTTGCTGGAGGTCCACTCCAGACCCTGTTTGCCTGGGTATCACCAGTGGAGGCTTCAGAACAGCAAAGATTGCTGCCCACTCCTTCCTCTGGGAGCTTCGTCCCAGAGGAGCATTGGCTTGATGCCAGCTGGAGTTCTCCTGTATGAGGTGTCTGTTGACCCCTGTTGGGAGGTGTCTCCCAGTCAGGAGGCACAGGGGTCAGAAACTCACTTGAGGAGTCAGTCTGTCCCTTAGCAGAACTAGTTCACTGTGCTGGGGGAGTCCTCCTCGTCAGGATCTGCAGTTGTCTTCAGAGCCTGCAGGCAGGAAAGATTAAGTCTGCTGAAGCTTCCACAGCAGCTGCCCCTCCACCAGGTACTCTGTCCCAGGAAGATGAGAGTTTTATCTATAAGCCTCTGACTGGGGCTGGAGCCTTTCTTTCAGAGATGCCCTGCCCAGTGAGGAGGAATCTAGAGAGGCAGTCTGGCCACAGCCGCTTTGCTGCACTGTGGTGAATTCCACCCAGTCCAAACCTCCCAGTCTACTTAGCACTGTCAGGGGAAAACAGCCTACTAAAGCCTCAGTAATGGTGGATGCCCCTCCCCCTACCAAGCTGGGTCATCCCAGGTCAACTCCAGACTGCTGTGCTGGCTGCAAGAATTTCAAGCCAGTGGTTCTTAGCTTGCTGGGCTCCATGTGAGTGGGACTCGCTGAGTGAGGCTGGTTGGCTCCCTGGCTTCAGCCCCCTTTCCAGGGAAGTGGACGGTTCTCCTGTCTCTCTGGAGTTCCAGGTGCCACTGGAGTACAAAAAAACCTCCTGTAGTTAGCTCAGTGCCTGCCCAAACAGCCGCCCAGTTTTGTGCTTGAAACCCAGGGCCCTGGTGGCGCAGGCTCAGGAGGGAATCTCCTAATCTGTGGATTGCAAAAATCCGTGGGAAAAGCCTAATACCTGGGGCTGGTAGCACAGTCCCTCACCACTTTCCTTGGCTAGATTTGTATTTCAAAATGAATATTCTGGTTTAGCAGAGTGGCGCATGCCTGTAATACCAGCATTTTGAAAGCCTGAGGTGGGCGGATCACTTGATGCCAGGAGTTCCAGACCATCCTGGCCAACATGGTGAAACCCTGTCTTTACTAAAAATACAAAAATTAGCTAGGGGTGATGGCACATGCCTGTAATCCCAGCTACTCAAAAGGCTGAGGCATGAGAATTGCTTGAACCTGGGAAGTGAAGTTTGCAGTGAACCGAGATCGTGCCGCTGCACTCCAGGCTGGGTGACAGAGCGAGACTATGTCTCTAAAACAAACAGACAAACACCAACAATGAAAAAGAAGGAATGTTCTAGCTGCCATGTAGAGATTAGACTGAAAGTTTGTGTTTGTAAAGGGGAAGTCTGGAGGCAGGGAGGCCAGTTAGAAGACTGTAGTTTAGAAATAATGGTGGAGACAGAGAGAATTGAACAGACTTAGGAAAATATGTAAAAGGCAGGAGCAGTAAGACTTCTTGATTGATTAGATTCAAGTTGGAGTGGCTAGGGGTCAGAGATTTCTGGCTTTAGCAGGGGGGAAGAGATCATGGCATTTACTGAGATAGAGAATGCTGGAAGTGTGCATAGGCTATGGAGGAGAGGTTAAGACAACACCATTATCTCGTGTGTGTTGAGTTTTAGGTGACTTAAAGACATATACATGGAGTTGGTAAGAACCTGGAATAGTGCACACAATGAGTAGCAGGTGAGCAGTAAATATTGCTGAGTCGAATAAATGTACGATAGACAGTGGGGTGTATGTTTTTGGAGCTCAAAGTCAGACTTGCAGAGATAGAGATAAAGATTTCTAAAATGTTAGCATAGAGATAAGAATTGGAGCCAAGGCAGTACTGAGATGTGGGAGTGTGAAGAGTGAGAAGAGCAGAAGGCTTGGGACTGAGTCTTTAGTAGTGCCAACATTTGAGAAATGGCCAAAGGAAGAAGAGGTTGTTAAGGAGGCTGAGAAGTAGCCAGAGAGGTAGGAGGATATCATGAGAGTGCTGTGTCATGGAAGCCAAGGGAATAGGTTATTTTCAGAGGCGAATGTGTCAAATGCCTCAAACAGATCAAGCAGCACGAGGACTGAAAATCGTCTTTTGGATTTAGAAATAAGGAAGTCATCCATGACTTGGTCACATTGGAAAGGGATGAGGGCTAAAACCAGACGGAAGTGGGCTAAGGAATCAGTAAAGACTGAGAAAATGAAGTCAGCAAATATGGACAAATAACTTGTAAGAGAATATTGGCTGTGAATGGAAGAAAAGATGCCAAAAAATAAGATAAGTAAAATAGTACAACAATTCTTTCTTTTTTCTTTCCTTTTCCTTTCCTGAACAATTCAGTACCAAAGCCATTGGGTGGGCTCAAACAGGAAAAATGTGCACATGGAGGTCTGGTCTGGTGTGAGATGTTGGCACACAAGCAGGGTAAGGAGTGCATCTGTCACACATTCAATTAATATTCCTGTGTGTAACTAATCAGCCATCACCACCACCATCCACTCCTCTCTGTGGATGCCCTTCTCACATCCCATACTAGGTTTCCCATCCCACATGGACACCTTCCTGTTCACCATGCTCAAACTTGGATACACCACTTGTATACATTGATGCCATCTTCACCCTGAGGCCCTACGTTCCACGTGTAGCCTTCCCTAGTGTGGACGCTGCTCATCCCGCCTGGGCTCTGACATTCCTCACCAAGCCCTTTCTCTGAATGGACAGAGTCCTCACCCAGCCCATGCTATGACACCCAAGCCAGACTACTCCCATGCGTGGATGCCCTGTTTGGGTTCCAACATCTCACTTGGGGCCTTCCCCTCCTCCACATGGACATATTCTTCACCCTGCTTGGACTCCAACTTCTCACAGTAGCCTGGTCTTCCATGTGGATGTCTCCCTTGCTTTGCCCCACCTAATGCCTTTGGGATGGAATTCACAGAGAATGTTCTCTTAAACTTGTCCATATTTGGGGTGTGTGTGTGTGTGTGTGTGTGTGTGTGTGTGTGTCTGGAATAATAGGTATGTTTCCTAACTCTCTCCAGTAAGAAGGTCTTGGAACAGCAATCCCCACTCCAGCAAGCAATACAGCTAGAGCTGATACGTTGGCTTCAAAACATCATTCTCCACTCAAAGCACTAAAAGGAACAAGGTTTACCATGCAGAAATAACTGACCCAGAGCTGGGACAAGGGAAATATAACATGAGCCTGAAACAGATTTTTGGACCATAAAGTAAGGAGTGCAAAAAGAAGAGAAGCATATTAAAATGACATATTTTGGCTTTCACTGGCCAAATGTTGAGTTATTTAAGCCTCAAAATAAATGAGACATTGAATAAAATAAGAAATTGTTAGTTCAGAGTGATATAAATAAATAAGTAAATTGCAACTTTGATGAGACAGTAAGTTTCAAAGAACCTCTTCCGCAAAGAACTTTCTCCACAAAATACGTATTGATGGTGGGAGTGGGAAGTAAATTCACAGTGAAAAAGTAAGTTCACCACCTTAATGAAGTGATCAAAGTTACCATCATTGATAAGGGGACAAGTAAAAATCATGCACCGCTAAGAGAATGCAATGAGAAAAATGCAACATCACTTCTGTGATATTTCTACCAAAGACCCATATCCAGAATCAAATCATGGAGAACAACAAACTGAAATTGACAGAACTTTAACAAAATAACTGTTCATTAACCTTCAAGTACTTCAATGTCATATAAGTAGACGAAAAGCTGAGGAACTGTTCTGAGTGAAGGAGATTAAAGAATAATGGCAACTAAATGTAATGTGTGATTCTGAATTGGATGATTTTGGTATAAAGGACATTATTGGGACATTTGGAAATGCATGAAGGATCTGAGAATTAGATGGTGGTAACATATCAGTGTTAATTTCCTGGTTTTGTTGGTTGTATTGTTACTATGTTGGGCAATGTTCTTGTTTGTAGGAAATATACACTAAGTATTAGGTTGTGATTGGGGCATAAATTTGGCATTACTCTTTCACATGGTTCAAAAAATGTTCCTTATGCTATCCTTGCAATTTTTCTATAAGTTTAAGGTTGTCTTAAAATTATATATATATTACACACACACATACGCACACTTTCATACAACAACCACATTACCACGTGAGTGGCTCTTCAGAGTTTTTAACATAGCTTCATATATAATATATTAATTAATTCTTATACAGTACACTGAAGTATGAGGATAGTTATTATTGCTCACATATTATAAGTGAGGATCCATTGTCAGAGAAGTTAAATGTCAAAGACCATGCAGTCAATAAGTGGCCAAGCATGGACTGGGTGGAAGGGGAGAAGCAGAGGCAAAGTCCTGGGACACAGGGTGCTCTCTAAGGAAAACAGGTGTAGACGAGAGTGTCAAGATAAAAGTGGGACCGGGGGAGCTTGACAGTATCAGGATAGAAGGAAGGTAGATATACTTTAGAGAAGAGTAGATGAAAGAGATATAATTACTAGCACAGAGAGGTTAAATAACTTATTGAAGATCACAAAGCTAGAAAGAGGCTGGTCTAGAGCTCAAAGGGATTTGACTGTACATTTCACAGCATTCAGTTTGTCAATCACCAGAGAGGCCTTGGTAATTCTGAAAAAGCATGTTCGGATGAAAGATGATGGAAGCCTGAGGACAAAAGGTTAATGGGAGAGTGATTGATGGAAAGATGGAGAGTGGAAATGTGTGAAAGTGAGAGGTAAGACAGAAAACTGGAGTGGTGACAGAGTTGACTGAAGAGTCCTGAGCAGATCTGCACATAGAAAGCAAAGACCAGGGAAGGGGGAAAGCCTGGAGATATATGAGAGCAGTAGGTAGGAGTTCCATTAAAAAGAGCTCTGAACACTTTTCTGGGGAGCCTGCTTTTATGTCTGTGAGTGATTGGCAGCCACTTCAAACAAATGAAAGCCAAGAACAGGTAGTGGAGTAGAGTAGTTAAAAGCTTAGCCAGACTGCTTGGATTCCTAGTCTGCTTCTACCGTGTTTAGATGTGATATTGGGTGAGTAACTTAATCTCTCTGCCTCATTTTTTAAATATTTAAAATAGAGAATCATAAAAGCACCTATTAATATGTATGAGAAACCTGGAAAGTACCTGAGTCCTGGTAACACTCAATAAATGTTAACTGCTATTACTTTAGAGGAGCTAATGTGTGAAGACTGAAAGCTTTTTCAATAGTTGAAGTGAGAGCTAATGAGTTCTTGAACTAAGGCTGTGGTAGAAGGATTTCAAGCAGGGGCTGAATTTGAGACTTATGTGGAGATAAAACATGGCAGGGCTTGGTAACTGATGGAAGGTTTGGAGAAAGGGAGAGGATTTGTCGTACTGGGTGGATGATATTGCCATTCCTTAAAATGGGAATTGGTGAGTTGAAGATAGTGGATTCAGTTTGTGATGCATTCGGATTGAGGTGCCTGTGTATGTCCAGGTGGAGATGCCCCCCAAACAGTTGGGTACATGAGTCTGAATTATTAGAGGAAATGATTGGCTATAAACTGTAGATAAACCATGAAACTGAATGAGGGATTAGGACAGAAAGTAGAGCTGAAGATTTGAGGGATGGGAGGTAGGTTGGCACAGATTTTATGAAAATTTCACTTAGAAATAAACTAAAGAAAGCCAAGGAGGGAGCACTTGTGGGTTAGGATAAGGTAGAGTCCAACTTAGGTAAGGGGAAAGACACAGTGTTCCAATTGCAGATGGTAACATGGCCATTGATAGTGAAGGGAAAGGTCATCATTACATGGTGGGAAATTTTAGAAACTTTAGATATAATTTCCATCAGTTTGACCCAGACACTAAGCCTTTGTAATTGATTATGTCCACACACAACAGCCATAATGTTTTATTGAAATATTTTGCCCAGGGCTAAACAGAAAGTTGGACTGGGCAGAACTATTGTTGCAGTCAGCATGGTTTATGTCTAATCCCATCTTCGGTTGATTGTTCTGCCTCAAAAGTACTGGTGGAGCACATCTATGTGGCACTGTGCCTCCCTAGCAGATGGGGATAAATGTAATTATTCAGTGATTTGGTATGTGCATCAGTTTTAATGATCAAGGCAGGATTTTCTCTGCAGAGTGTCTAGGCATGAGGGTTAAAGGATAAGATGCCATTACATCTCCAGAATGAATATGGAATAATGCCAAAAACTTAACTATTGCTTATGCAAGTTAAAAACTTGTTAAATTTCACTCTGGATTTGTGTTCATCTGGAAACCTATGATAATGAAGATTTCCTGTAGCAATTCAGCTTTCTAGAGCAGAACATATACAAATCCATTTAATAACCTAGACTGACTTCTATCTCTGAACAGATGAATCTGGTGCAAAAGAGGGGAATGTAGATCTTTGCATGTACCTTATACCCCTGTAGGAGACAGCACAATTTTGCAGTTGCTTTAAAGGTAAAGGGAAATACAAAATTAAAGGAAAATATATCGTAAATGTCAGTACATCAAATATGTTGAAGTTTAAAATATATAAACTATTATAAAAGCTTGACCACAGAGTCAGAATTCTATGGCTGTATCTACACATTCAAGGTGAAAATGAGAAAACAAGAAAATTTTCGAATAATTCCGGGAAAAAATTTTACTCAATTACCCTGATATTTTATTAAAATTCTATTCTGCATAAAGCATTTTTTATTTTGTTTTCAGTATATAGGTTTATATATATAGATATTTATAATTATGTATGGTAGTATATTTTAGTCATTTATTACTCCATGACAAATGACTCCAAGGCTTAGGACCTGAAATAACCATTTATTTTGCATATAACTTTGTGTGTTTCTGCGGAACATGGTGCCCACTGGGGTGGCCAGCGTGGGAGGATCCACCTCAAAGCCTCTGAGGTGGCATCTTATCTTGTATATGGCATGTTAGTACTTGGTAGTCTGTTGTTGGTTCTCTCTCTCTCAATCTCTCTCTTTCTCCCCCCTCCCCCACACCCACATGCTATCTTAACCTTAGGGGCCTTTCTCTGTATTCTGGGCTTCTCATGGAATGATGGTGTCAGGGTAGCCTTTTGGCTTAAAGAGACAGGAAGCAAATGATTCCAGACTATGGTTGGTTATGCCTGCATCTAGTGCAACACCAGTTCTACTGTATTCCATTGGTCAAAGCAGAAGGCATTTCCAGTTCAAGAGGGTACAGAAATAAATAAGAAATTGCCTCCAGGTGATATGTGCACTGAAGCTAGTGAAGAGTATTTCTGAGCATGGCTCTGGAGACAGAAAGACCCGGATTCTAATCTGACTTTGACATGAGCTAGCTGTGTGGCTTTGGGAGTGACTTCATTCTCTCAGCAATAGTTTCCTGATCTGTAAATGTGCCTAGTGTAATTCACCGATTTCATTGTGTTGTTTCTGAAAATAAAACATACACCACATGGAAATCCTATAGCATAGTATCTAGAACATTGTGAGCAACATTAATAATAAAGGTTTAGTGAGTTAGTTGGTTCATTCACGAAACAGATGATGGCTGTTTAGTGTGCATTGAGGCTTTATCCACATAAATGGCCCGGACTTGAATTGTGGCCACAGTTAAATTCACCAGTGTGCTAATCTGCCATGGATGCATGTACATTTTCTCACTTCAGAAGAGCAATTGTGTACTTTTCTATATGTTTAGAGGGTTGGATTGATTCCTGTATAATAGAGAACTAACTTACTGAACAGTAAATATCACACTAGCTGACAATATGCTTGAAATTGAAAAACAGTTCAGTGAAATGGTGAGTACAATTTGAGTAGTAAGACATGTGGCATTCCATGACTAGGCAAATTTCAAGTGTATGTTGTTTATAGAGACACGACCTCTATGAACTCAAGGTCAGATATTACAGGGCCATGCATTTGGAAGGAGAAAATGGAGGGCTGATCTGGTAATTGGCTAAATTGAACTAAAGGTTCAATATGACACAGTTTTAAACTTTTTTTGTTATACTAGAATTATCATTAAAAACATTAAGCGTATACAATTATGAGTTAATTCTGAGAAACCTAAGTTGTTCTTAAAAAGTTTCATGCTTAACAAAAGCCTCAGAAAAGACTCTTAAGAGATCTGTTTCTTTTCTGTATGTCAGCTGCTGTGGATAGGAGATTGTAGCATCTGAAAAATGGGCACTGTGTGTTTGTGACAATGAAAGAAGAGCAGACTGTTCAGACACAGATGAAAAGCACCCAAGTTCTGTTTCTCATCTTGCTGTAGTCCCTGAAGAGCTCCCGAAGTGAAGTTCTTCTTTGGAAGTCAACACATGTGAAGTCCTGTACTTAAATGTGCTCTGCACAGCTCAGAACGAAATGAGAAACAGACCCTGGGAGAGGTCCGTTTAGAAAGATAGACTGAAGTTTTATATACTCTGTGAATTTTCTACGTGTTGTCCCTTAAGAACAAAATAACCTCTCATTTATGCAATCAATTTTCTTCTAAAGCACTCAGTGCCTTATGGCTGACATGGACCTATACTTACCTATTTAATAAAGTTCCAAAGCATTCCTAATTACCTAATTTCTGTTTCTTTATATGTCCACTTATCTTTTTTCCTTTTCATCTTCCTTTCTAAAATTTTCTCAAATATCTCTTCATATTTGTCTCTTTCTCCTCTTTTCTCTCTATTTTGTTTTGACTGCCATCTACTCAACTTACCCAGTACTTACCCTCGGTAATGATGACAACCAACCAATGATCACAACAATAACAAAAAAAAAGCAATTGATATTTGTTGAGTATTTATTGTGTATAGGCTACTATTACTTTCTCTCTTCTTCCCCTTTCACCTGCGCTTTGCCCCCCTGGACAGAATATTTCTGTCTTATAGTTTGAACTGTGGGCATAAGTTTGTCTTCTTTCATGATATATCACATTCTTATCAGAGCTATGAACATGAACTATGAGTGTACTCCCTCATTTTGTCCTCATGTTCAAAATGCAGGAGGAAGAAACCTTCTTGGAAGCAGAGGACGAATACTCTCAGTGTGTGAACAGTTCATCTCAGCATCACATCTGAGAGTCTATTAATCCATTGTTTAATCTCATCGTTAATATTTTGTAACCAAGAAAATGAGAAAATTTTCCCTGTGCTTTATTCCTGCATAATCAAGTTACCAGAATAATTAACTAGGCAGCATGGAGCACCTTTTATAGATTCAGATGAGGCCAGGATAAGCTCACTCTGTGCCCTTCCTTTTGTGAAAGTGGAAGTCTAAGCAGTGTTGGGTTGAAGGGCCCTTGATGAACACTTGAGGAAAGAACTCCCAGACTGAATTTCTGCCATCTTCTGGATGCCCTGGATGTTGAGAATTTGTTGCAGGAGGAACTAAGCAGAGGGACAACCCTTCTTTGTGCTACTTGCATGAATGTGGGTGTTTTAATTCTTTAAAACCAGGCACAACACTTTAGTATCATATTGGAATGAAAACTACAGAAGTGAGAACTTTCTGTTTTTCTCTTAAGAGAGCCCGTCCTTGATATTTCTGTCATCCCTGATATTTTTATAAAATATACTCAGGAAATACAGTTAGATCTCTTCTGTGCAAGTATAAATTATAGGACCAACAAGAGGTTTTTTTTTTTTTAAACAAAGCTTTAAAAACTGAAACGGAGGTAATAGTTTCAACAGTTTTTTGAAAATAGTACAATTAAGCCAATTTGAGAGGCTGCATTTTCTTTGCTGTTGTCTGGGCACAATCCACTTCTCCATGAAACTTTTATCTTAGCTGTCAGGACCAGACGTAAGTGCAACTCAAGCAATTTGTATCCCAGGCAGAAACACAAATTCATCTTTAAAGAGTCAGAAAATGGAAGGAAGCTGCCGTGAAGGCGCCCTGAATGAAATGAACAAGGAACCACGTGGGATGCCTCTTAACACAGACTTGCTTGGGACCAACCACTGCCATAATTGATCCTTTCGGAGGCTGAAAGAGCTTTGCTTGATTTCAAAGCAGGGAAAAAATGGAGGAAGGGAGATGGAAATTAACATGAATTCTATGAGGTGTTTTCTAGCTGTTACCTTTACTTTAACCAATGAAGCCAATATAGTTATCCAACATTTACAACCAGTGAAGTCATATTCTCACTAAGTAGTAGAGGTGGAGTTTGAAGCCACATCTGCCTCTGATGCTTGTGTTTATTCCACTACATCTTGTTGGTTTGCTGAGAAATGAGGTGTTTAGAATTTCTTCCTTAAAAACTGCAGTTACTATAACATAGAAGCAGGTAATTTTCTAGCTCTAGTTGGAGCCTAGAGTGGTTCTCACATTTTAAATGTATGCATGTAACCCAATATATTAGGCTTATTCATTATTAGATAAACATTTAAATTGGACTATATCGTACCTAATTTTGCTAACACATATAAGCTTGAATTTTAACTTTGTTCCTGTATGATTTATTATCCTACAGAAGTTTCATGTTTTAAAGGCATTTTTAGGGGGATAGTGTTTTAGATTCAGTTATTATTTTAGGTGTGTCATTTATTGCATCAGAAATTCCCACCTAGTGGAAACTTGACAGCCCCATCCAAGGTCTACAGAAGCTGTCAGCTTGCCTGCGCAGCCCTCTCCTCTGAGTGAGCATGGGGTTTCTACTCTTAAAAAATGGTTCATCTTCACTTTGGTCCACTCTGATTTATGATGTAACCACCCAAATAAAGGAGTACGGCTGTTCACTAGAATCTGTGCCAGCCCCTATCCATATCATGTGGTTCCTCTATAATGATGACCTGTCACTTAAAATGGGATTTTGCATGAGTGCATCATATAACTGAATTACCCTGTTGCAAACAGCTTCTTTTCTCCAGATCTATCGTCCAAAAAAAAAATCGACGCAATAAATAACATGTTAGAAGCCCTAGTACCTTGACTTCATTTTTGGCTTTACCACAGTTTGCATATGATTACAGATGGTAGAAAATTAAAGTGCCCAGCTTTCAATTTTTTTTGACGATTATCATCTTACATGCGCAGAAAGGGACTTACTGAGACACCAACACTACTCTCCTCTGCACGTCATGAGAATAAATCAAGGGCATGGGAGTTAATCTTCAAGGCAGAGAAAACCTGGGCAGCTAAACCTGTTCACAGCGTCCCTGGGCTTTAGACTTCTTGAAGCACCTGAGTTTGGAGCTGTGGATGAGTTAATATTAAAATATGGTGTGATCTGTCAGCCTATGTTGTGATAAACTGCTGTTGGAGGAATTGACAAGCAGTCTAAAAGCTTCATTTCAGGAAAAACTCCAGTAACCCTCCTCTATTTTAGCAACTCAACATTTGGCATTTGAACTTACTGGATACTTAACTCTCTGCTTTTTATAGCTTCCTCTTTTTATGTATTATATTGTTTCTATTAGGAAATCATTCTTTATCAAATTATTCTGTCTAGAGGAGACTTCTTTTTCACTTTTTGTCATTTCAAACTCACAGATGGGCAGATTAGAGACAGGGAAACAATTTGCAGTGCTTACTTTCTTTCTCGGCATTAGAATTGAGCTAGCTGTGGTTTGCATCTACTGCTTTTTTTCTATAGGTGATAATAGACATACAATATTAAAAATTCCAATGTTTGTTTTAAAAATTAATTCAAGATGGATTAAAGACTTAAATGTTAGACCTAAAACCATTAAAATCCTACAAGAAAACCTAGGCAATACCATTCAGGACATAGGCGTGGGCAAGGACTTCATGTCTAAAACACCAAAAGCAATGGCAACAAAAGCCAAAATTGACAAATGGGATCTCATTAAACTAAAGAGCTTCTGCACAGCAAAAGAAACTACCATCAGAGTGAACAGGCAACCTACAGAATGGGAGAAAATTTTTGCAACCTACTCATCTGACAAAGGGCTAATATCCAGAATCTACAATGAACTCAAACAAATTTACAAGAAAAAAACAAACAACCCCATCAAAAAGTGGGCAAAGGACATGAACAGACACTTCTCAAAAGAAGACATTTATGCAGCCAGAAAACACATGAAGAAATGCTCATCATCACTGGCCATCAGAGAAATGCAAAAATATTCTTTAAAAGCCAGTTTTCTACAATACACATAGAACAACACTCCCTAGAGTCAAATAATCATCATGCTGCTTTTCAGAAGCATTTATAGTGTGACTTGTATTCTTCATCCCTACCCTTTTCTTCCAACTTTCCTACACCTTAAGTCACTGTTTGCCTGATTATCGCCATAGGTCCCCATACCTCGTTTCTCCATCAATACTAGTACATCTTCCTGAGAAACAAATCCGATCAGGTTAGTCCCCTGAAATACCCATGAGGATCCCCTTTGCCTATAGGTTATTTTTCAAACTTCATAGCTTGACCTAAAAGTCACTCATCAACTGGCCACAACCTGCCTTTCTCTGATTTTTCTTGTGTTTTTATGTCATTATATTTTGGTGGCTCTTAGAAATGCATACAAACTAATAAGCTAAAAATGAAAGAAGAAATGAATCAAATCAAAGGGATTGATGATATTTTATTTTCCCTTTTACTTTGCCAAGTAGATGAAATTGCTCTGTCAAAGTGGTATGAAAGTCATTGCTATGTTGATGGAGGCAGCCAAAGGAAATTTTACATGAGTGCTCTGTAATTAAATAGATATGAGAATTTACTTGCCCATTTTCCCTTCTCAAATCCTACTTTCTGTCTTGGAATCCTGTTGATGGTGTAGCATAATTTACATGCAGATGTTTAAGTTTTTATTAGGATAATATCAGCATTATTATGCAGGCATTGCTTTCATAGAAAATGAGGAAATATATTTTAAAACTTGAGAAGTTTAGAAAAAATGTAGGCAGCTTTGATCGGGTTCCGGCAGAACCAGAAATTAGATTAGGCTAGTTGGGTCTGATGTAGATGCAGGTAAAAGCAAGACATGGTATTTGATGGGTGGACATAATCCATATGGGGCAGGGAATTTTAAGCAGTGGCAGCAGCATAAAAATGCATGAAAACTGAAAAACATTGTATATGTTTATATTATTGTAAGTAAAAATGGGTAAAAAGAAAATCGTATCTGGAAATAGAAATCAATATAGCCAGCCGTGGTCTTGAGGACAGTGCGTATATAGAACATCAAAAATGTCAGGGTAAGAGGTCTGAAAATCATTGAGTGGGCAACGGGATGCTATCAGAAGAGTCTCTAAAAATTTAGTTTGAACTGCTCCTTATACATATGGGTGGGTAGGATGCTGCCTATCTGGATTTATCTTGAACCCAGTCATTTCTAGGATAAAGTGAAAAATTTTGCAGACTCCATATTCCATTAATGGGGACCTCCACTCTGAAGAGAAATGGAATCTGCAAAATTCGACTCTTGAATAAACAAGCTTGACAATTAACTGACACAAATGTAAATTCTACCTGAGATGATGCACCTGTGTGACTTTGCCAGCGAGCCCATCATCTGTGTTTTCACTCATAAAATGAGCAAGTAGGAGTAATGCATGTGGGATGTGAGTAGATCACAATATTACAACTGAGGGGTACTGCACAGTTTAAAAAGCTGGTGTCAGAAGCTTCCTGGGAGCTTTCTTAGGCAAGCAGAAAACCAAGGTTTTCAAGCATACATTTTCTGAATGAGGAGGTCATTGGTGGGAGGCTGGGCAACAGCCCATATTTACTACCTTGATAGCTTTTATAATATGTACTGTATTAATTGGTTAAAATAATGGAAATAATAATTTGTGTTAAAAATTTGGAAACTGCAGGATAAATATTAAAAATAAAACAAAAATTGTATGTAACTCAACCATCCAGCAATAATCACTGCTAACATTTTGGTGTGTACATATACATATACACATACATATACGAGAGACCTTATGCAGGTCAGCTTACTTCCTGCATAAGTGACTTCCTGCATACGCATCATAATTTGAGTATTGACTGAAAATTTTACCCTATTATAAAATCAAAGGTTGGAGCATGCCATTACACTGCTATAAATAATGCTGTGATAAATATAAATACTTTTGTGTATTTCTTTGCTTCTTTTAGGTGAATTCTAAGAAGTAGAATTTCTGGTTCAAATAGACAATTTTAAGGATGTTAATGAACATTTGCAAATTTCCCCCCAGGAGGTTACTGTAATTTACATTCCTGTATTTCCCATGTGCAGGTTCATCTTGAAATTTGAAGGATAATTACTTAATGGATTAATTTATAAGTTCTGTGGATGTGCAATGGCACTGTAATGTATTAAGCCTCAGGGCTGGGTTGTTTGCTCTGCCTGGATGCAGACGGTCACTTCCTTTCATATTTTAGAAATATTTAAGTTGATGCTTAATAGACGATAAATAGCATGCATCATACCTTTCGATTAAACATTAAACATTTAGTCTAATTCCTGAAGGTATTGGAAAAATCAGCAAAGCATATGAAAATACTTAATCTAGTTAGTTACACATTTATAACGTAAGAGGTAGTTTTCGTGTGTTTATTAAAGTGGAATCAGATTGCAGAATTCTCAATAATTTAAAGGAAATGTTTCCATGGAAGGCACCATATGCTGCCATCTGAATTTTGTATGTTTTACTAATTTAAGGGGAAAAATCTTAAGAGCCACAGGCAAAGCACAGTTGAGTGTAACATTTATTTTTTTGGCTCATTCAAGGAATATGTCCTTATAGGCACAAAATAAATATTTTTGAATTAAGTTTTGAAATCTAGGAAGAACCCAAAAGGACAAGGCCCACTTTCTGAAATGGAAAAAGAATGCAAAGGGAATGCAATCTCTTTACAGAAAATGGATTATGTGGGGGATGTGACTAACTCAGGATTTTTTTCTTTTTTGGTGTGATAGTAACTATAGACTGTACTATTGGTTAAGAATACCTCATGACTAAATTGATGAATTTGTTCAGTCATATGACAAAATTGCTGCTATTCAGGAATCACTGCCACACAGGAAAACCCTAGAGTATCCGAGGGAGCAAATAAATACTTTCCTTCTTTCTGTTGACAACACTTGGCAGCAGAATTCTGGAAATTGTGGTCTAGAGTGAAGAGTCTCTATTGTTTAAATACTGAATTTTGAATATTTATTATGTGCCTAACTATTAGATTAATTAATAGGCTGGATTTTTGTAAGCATGACTTGCTGGATTTTGAGGGTCTTAAGAATATATTAGATTAATTAATAGGCTGGATTTTTGTAAGCATGCCTTGCTGGATTTTGAGGGTCTTAAGAATATATGCTTCAGTTGGAAACTGAATTCTTGTTATTTGGAAGGAAAGTGGAGTGATCATATGCACATGACTCTTCCAGAGCTGTACTTCTGTATTGCAAACTGTCAGTTAGTTGTTTTGATTTACAAGTAATAATACTTATTGTTGATGTTGCTTGGTTGTTTCATTATTATTGCTGTTATTATGATTAGGAAAGTAGAGTCAACTCTTCTATCCTTTTGGAGAATTGCTGACTGATCGAATTTAAGAATGTTAATGAATATTTGCAAATTGTCCCCCAGAAAGTTTTTATAGTTTACATTCCTCTATTTCCCATGTGCAGATCAATCTTGAAATTTAATAATTACTTAATGGATTAATTAATAAGTTCTGTGGCTGTGCAATGGCACTGTAATGTATTAATGCAAATAAATAATTAATGTATTTATCATCTATTAAGCAGGTTAGGGAACTACTTCAAATCAGGGCAGGGGAGAAGTATCTTTGGAGCATTGTTCTAAGAAATTTTATTATGTTAAGATCTACAGCAATAGGCCTCCTGCTGTCTCACTCCTCCAAATAAAATTAACAAAGATAATAACAATAACAACACTACACTGCCTCAAACGTTGCTTCTCCCACTGGCTATTGGAAACATGGAGGATGCTTCTCTGGGATGGTGTAATCAGCGGAGTGCCGCACCATCTCTTCGAGTTTATCTTCCTGAAACTAGGGCCAAGAAAGTGTTATCAGCGACCCAATATTTTCCTGTTCCTATTTTTCCTTCATGACAAGAAGAAGTTAGGCTCCCCAAAACAGGAAAGGTAGGCACATAAACACAAGTATATTATGTAATCTCTAAAAGTAACCCAAATGTCCTCATTCTCTTCCCTCTAAATTTTAAATTATGTAAAATAAGGAAATACCTAGATTCTAACACCACATCTGTTGGGGTTATCTTCCTCTTTAAAGGGTAAACTAGTCTTTGGTTTTATGTAACATTTAGAATGATTGCTAAAAGGACATCTATGGAATTATTTCTCTAGCAACCCCCCTTTTTTTTGCCTACTCTTTTCTCAATGAAATTTCAATGTATATTTAAGAGATGTCATTTTCTTACATGGCCTTGTTCTCCAGGATAAATTTTCTCATATTTGGAGAAAAATGGTCTGCAGTGGGAGAGAAGGGATCCAATATGAGAAAGACACAAAGAAAAGAGAGAAAGAGAAAGGGAGGTTGGGGGGGTGGGGGAAGAGAGAGAGAAGTTCATGACGTTATGACATTCATGATCCTGGTTCTAGCCCTAGTTGTTCCTGAGGCCCAAATACATCCCCAGTCTTTCTAGTTTTTGATTATTCAACCCTACCTTGGATTCCCTGAGTGAACCAACTTCCTTTGGATGTTTAAGCTGGTTTGGGTTTGCCTTGGATTTCTAATAGTGCAACAAAGTGAGTTCCGACTGCTCACTGTCACTATACTCTCTGACTCCTCCTTGACATTTACATTCAGGCTCTTGTGAGACTGAGACTAAGAGTTGTCCATCACATGAGCTGTACTTATTCTGTCAAGCATTATACCCAACACTTCCAGCCCAAAAGACTGATTGGGCTCATTACAGTACAACATGAAATGCATATTATTGATCAGTTCAGCCCTTGGTGCTGGCAGAGTTAAGTGCTCTAATTCAAACACCACTGCTTATCCAAAGGAGAAGTCACACCCTAACCTAGTCTATATTTCAAAAGCTGAAAGGCTATATATTCCAACAAATGATCATATGTTATATGTGCCCTTTTGATTTCTGCCAATTCTCCATTTACTTATTATTCTCTTCCATTGGTCATATGGCAATAGCACTAGCAGTTTTTCCCCCTTTAAGATAATTATTACTTCCATAATTTAGATGAAAAATTATATTTCAAATTAAATTTAAAACCCATAGGTCAGGTCAGGTATTGAAATTTGGAAGTATCTTAAATTAAGTCTGCTGGAGATGTGATTACTTTGGGTTTGGAATCCTTTAACATACTCAGGTTAACTATCCATATTTTCATAGTTCTTAGCCATAGGGGCTCCATCTCTGTTTTGCTCATATAATCAGTATTCAGGAAAAAGTGATGAATTAAGTAACAGCTTCATTTTATATATGTTTGTTGTTTTTTGCCTAATAATCTAAATAGCTGGCTCCTCAATTCTCTATCTTGACCTGTATAAATAAAGCAGGCACTGCAGTTTGTTAGATGTGTTAAAATGCAGGGCTGGGTCTAATGTGTGGTGAGTAAGACAGCTAAGATGCAAAATTTAAGGAGACAGTCACTGTTAGGATCATATAAGCATCTCTCTTGCCTCACCCTCATATTGACCCTGTTGAAATGCTATAAGCTGGTTTAGAAGTACACAGTCATCAAATTAGAAAATTAGACAGCATAGTACCTACTCAGGGATTAAAAATAAATCAGAAAAAAACCCAAGAACTGATTCTTTAGTAGAGCTGCTAGGTTTACCTCCTTTCCTCCAACAGGAAGTGCATCCACCTACAGTGTCCAGCACAGGTCTGTCCCAAGAAGTATCATATGACATTAGAAAGAGCACCGACACTCAAGCTCATGTCCTCAAGTGAGTTATTTTTGACTCTGCAAAATGAAAATACACAGATGATCTCCAAGGTCCTTTTCAGCCACGTGGTTCTGAGTCTAAGAAATGTCTTAAAAAAAAAAAAAAAGAAGAAATGTCTTCATTGGTGGTTACTCATCATCACGTTTTTGATTAGTTTTGGGAGCAACATAGAGGAACCTGCTCTGGGTAATCCTGTGAGTGAGGTTTGCTGCCAGCCTATCCTCTTTATTTTGATTCCCTTTTTCCTGTTAATGAGTCTTTCTTTCAGCTCTTTCAAACTTCAGGTGCCTTTGTGGGCTCCTTATTCCATTACTCTTGCAAGGGATCTGAGTCCTGTTTTCATCAGTATAGACATGACAAATGACAATTCGAAATTGTATTCGTCTACAAAGAATATACAACTTGGAAGGCAGAAGTAAGTTAAGTTATTAATCAGTGGATGGAGTGGTGGGCAGATTGGACATGGATTTAGGACAGGTGAGCTCAGGACAGGCTGGCTCAAAGTTTAGCTCAAAATGATAGCAATTTCTTTTTTCTTTTTTTTGACTGGATCTTGGTCTGTCACCCAAGCTGGAGAGTAGTGGTGTAATTATGACTCACTGCAGCCTCGATCTCCCAGGCTCAAGGGATCTTTCTGCCTCAATCTCCTGAGTAGCTGGGACTACAGATGCATGCCACCATGCCAGCTAATTTTTTGTATTTTTAGTAGAGATGAGGTTTTGCTATGTTGCCCAGGCTGATCTTGAATTCCTGGGTTCAAGCAATCCACCTACCTCAGCCTCCCAAAGTGCTGGGATTACAGGCATGAGTCACACCTGGCAAATAGCAACTTTCGATGCAAGGACAAAGGCTAGATCCCCTCTGACCCAATCCCAAGAAATGGCAATAGAGCTCTGGTAGGCAGAGAGGTGAGGCTCACCTCAAATCTCCACAGGGATTTGTAGTAGCTTACTGGGAGGAGAGCTGCTAAGATCACCATATTGTCTCATGTTTTGACATTATAGTATTCAATTCTAGCTCTATTTTATACAGTTAAATCTTGTCGACAGGATTTCATCCTTTTGTGTGGCTGAATTGCATTTTATTGTGTATATATACCACAATTAAATCCATTCATCTGTTGTTAGACATGGGTTGATTCCATATCTTGGATTGTGAATACTGTTACAATAAACATGAGGGTACAGATGTCTCTTTGATATACTTATTTCCTTTCCTTTGGGTAAATGGCCAGTGGTGGGATTGCTGGAGAATGTGGTAGTTCTATCGGTAGTTTTTGAGCAACCTCCATACTGTTCTCCCTAGCTGTACTAGTTTACATTTCCACTACAAACAAGTTCCTTTTTCTCTGCATCTTCACCATCATTTGTTATTTTCTGTCTTTTTAAAAAATAATAGCCATTCTAACTAAGGTGAGATGATATCTCACTGTGGTTTTGATTTGCATTTCCCTGATGATTAGCGATGTGGAATATTTTTTCATATACTTGTTGTCTATTTGTATGTCTTCTTTTGAGAAATGTCTGTTCAGGTCACCTGCCAATTTTTAAATCAGACTGTTTAGTTTTTTTCTATTCAGTTGTTTGAATTCTTTGTATATTCTGGATATTAATACTTTTTTGAATGAATGGTTTCAAAATAGTTTGCAGATATTTTCTCCTCTTCTGTAAGTTCTCTTTTCATTCTGTTGATTGATTCTTTTTCTGTGCAGAAGCTTTTTAGTTTGTTTTAATGACATTTGTTTATTTTTGCTTTTGTTACCTGCACTTTTGAGCTCTTATTCATGAAATCTTTTTCCAGATGAATGTTTTGAGGTGTTTCTCCTGTTTTCTTCTAGCAGTTTTATAGTTTTGGATCTTACATTTAGGTCTGTAATCCATTTTGAGTTTATTTTTGTATAGGGTGAGAGGTGGTGGTCTAGTTTCATTCTTCTGCATATGGATATCCAGTTTTCGTAATATCATTTATTTACAAGACTATCCTTTCTTTAATGAATGTCCTTGAGGCCTTTGTAAAAGTTCCGTTGGCTATAGATGTACAGATTAATTTTGGGGCTTTCTGTTTCGTTCCATTGGTCTATGTGTGTTTTTATGCCAGTATCATGCTGTTTTAGTTACTATAGCTTTGTAATATATTTTGAAGTTTGGTATGCTTCCAGCTTTATTCTTTCTTCTCAGGATTACTTTGGCTATTTGGAGTCTTTTGTGGTTGCATACGAATTTTAGGATTTTTTTTTCTATTTCTGCGAAGAATGTCACTGGTATTTTGATAGGGATTGCATTGAGTGTAGATTGCTTTGCGTAGTATGATTATCTTAACACTATTAATTCTTCCTATTTGTGAATATGGGAGGTTTTTCCATTTGTTTATATTCTCTTCAATTTATTTCATTAGTATTTTATAGTTTTCCTTATAGAGGTCTTTCAACTCTTTGGTTAAGTTTATTGCTAGGTATTTTATTTTATTTTAATTTCTGGTAGCTATCGTGAATGGGATTGCTTTCTTGTATTCTTCAACTAAAATAATAAGCAAGATGAGGTCATATGTCTCTTTTCTCACCTGGCACAATGTCGGGCAGGTAGCATGTGGTCAATATTTGTTCACGTTCATTGAATGTCATCATGGTTGATATGGTTTGGCTGTTCACGTTCATTGAATGTCATCATGGTTGATATGGTTTGGCTGTGTTCCCACCCAAATCTCAACTTGAATTGTAGCTCCCATAATTCCCATATGCTGTGGGAGGGACCTGGTGAGAGATAATTGAATCATGGGGGTGCTTTCTCCCATACAGTTCTCGTGGTAGTGAATAAGTCTCATGAGATGTGATGATTTTATAAGGGGAAACCCCTTTCACTTGGCTTTCATTCTCTCTCTTGCTTGTTGCCATGTAAGATGTGCCTTTCACCTTCTGCCATGATTGTGAAGCCTCCCCAACCACGTGGAACTGTGAGTCCATTAAACCTCCTTTTCTTTATAAATCACTGAGTTTTGGGTATGTCTTTATCAGCAGCATGAAAACAGATTAATACAATGGTCTCTCTCTCTCACGTATGTATATGTCTCTTATATAGTATACTATACTGTTAATGTTTTTCTTGCTTATAGATATCATAATATTATTCATGTAACACTTATTTTTCTTTGAAGGAAGGTATGTTTGAATTTATCTCTCCTTTAAAAAAAATCAATATTGAAAGAAATCTACCAGCTCATGAATCCTGTGCCATTCAATTTAATGATCTAGAGATTTTACTCTCCATCCAGAGACAATCTAACGTGTCTTTCCCAACCTGCTCTACCTGTATTAGCTGGCATATGATTTTTTAAATGGAAAATATGGTTTCTTTAGAAGCTATGCTTGGGCCAGATTTCACACATCAATACAAATTGACATTTCAGTTATCAGCAGGGTGATTCTCAACAACTCCAAAAGTCACACCCCTCTTTTGCCAAAAATAAATTAAGAAAAAAATGAAATAACGTGAACAAAAGTATTTCCTAACATAGGGCTTCGGTCACTTTTAAAGTACCATGTGGAGTTATAAACACATGACCAGATGTTCCCTCCAGTAAATAACTTGCAGCAGAATTGAGTTCTGAGTGTTTGTTTCAACCATGCAGTACATATGCCATCTGGCACATTTCACATAAAAATGAAACTGCTTTCATGGCTGAGTAGATGCCAAAATGGAATTGTATAACAGTAATAAGGCCTTTTCTGGTTCATGAATATACCGTAGGTGATGTTTCAAGCATGAAACTATAGGTGATGCTAAAATAGTTATGTTCTCTCTCTTCAGAAGTGAAGCATATCGTGAAGAGAAGGGTGAAGTTGCTCACCTTTATGAGCTTAGATCATAGATATGATTTTTAATATGGAGAAAAATAATCATAGATAAATTCTTTGCCTATGATTTTTGAAACGTGATTCAAGGCTTTAATTTAAATCTGGGTTTATGTCTCTTCAAAACATCTGGGTGGTGAGGGAAATAAAAAATTCAGACTAGAGACTGGATTTTTTGACTTCAGAATGCAAAAAAAATTTAAATGTCTAGAGGTTTTCTGTTTTGAGAATATATCAAGCACATAGATGATTGACAGAAATCCCCCTTCATTTCCATTACTTTAATGTCATGCTGCCAAATCCCAAGCCAAGATGACTCCTTTTCTACCTTCCCTAAGTGCTCTATACACCTTAAGAAAATGAACCTTCCCGATGCTAACCTCCAGGGTGCTGATGTAGGTTTAAGAAACTTTAGAATGCTGTATCAATTCCAGAGGAACATATCACATTGATTGAGGAGTTGCCAGGGATGGGAATAAACCTTCATAGTTAAAGATATTTGTAGAAAATGTTGTGCATTTCTGCCATGTTGTACAACCTAATGGTATATTCTCCTGTCTATAATAATTTACTTTCTGGCAAACTTGGGACCCAACATTTGTCATGGTTGATGTTCAGCTTTATACTAGAATGTTCTGTTAATACATCTTCATGTATCTCATATATATTTGCATTCTTTCCAGCATAATTTTAGGCCCAGTAGAGTTTAGTAATAAACCTTTTCCTATGTTATCAGCACCAATATCTATAGCGTCAAAGCAATTTTCAAATCATTCTAGTCATTTATTCCAAGAGCTTGCTGTAGTACAAACATAAATGCAATCAGAAATGGGCACATATTTACCTTTCTGGTCAACCTGCCTCCAATGTATACATACTCGTCCCTTTGCATGCAGTTGCAAAGTCATTAATATTTGAAACAGCACATTCTTTTACGACATTGTGGAAGTTTGTGTCATATAGCTGTGAAAGATGCTTGGAAACTTACACTTTCAAACCAGGTTTCTTATTTGCTTCATAGTCGAACACTGAGAAGCTTGTTGAGAGATTGCCCCACAACACTTATTTGTTTCTTTCTAGAGAGAATATTTCACCCCTATGTCTGCAGGCATTTTCTGGTACCTGTTGCTTGAGAGTGCTACACATGCTGGTTCTCTCCAGCACTTGTCCACACAGTGTTTGAGACTGTAAACATTATTAAAAATGTCTCTGAGCCGAATACAAATGGACTGAGGCTTTTCTTAACTGGCAATCAAATTTCAAACTGTGTAAAGCAACTGGGCTGTGCGTGAGTAAAGAACGAGAATATAGTAAACGTTCTGTAGGAATTGGTTTAAATCTCAGAGGTCTTTGAAATACTATCGCTTGGACTTTATTATTATTATTTTTTATTATACTTAAAGTTTTAGGGTACATGTGCACAACGTGCAGGTTTGTTACATATGTATACATGTGCCATGTTGGTGTGCTGCACCCATTAACTCGTCATTTAACATTAGGTATATCTCCTAATGCTGTCCCTCCCCCCTCCCCCCACCCCACAACAGGCCCCAGTGTGTGGTGTTCCCCTTCCTGTGTTCATGTGTTCTCACTGTTCAATTCCCACCTATGAGTGAGAACATGCGGTGTTTGGTTTTTGGTCCTTGCGATAGTTTGCTGAGAATGATGGTTTCCAGCTTCATCCATGTCCCTACAAAGGACATGAACTCATCATTTTTTATGGCTGCATAGTATTCCATGGTGTATATGTGCCACATTTTCTTAATCCAGTCTATTATTGTTGGACATTTGGGTTGGTTCCAAGTCTTTGCTATTGTGAATAGTGCCGCAATAAACATACGTGTGTATGTGTCTTTGTAGCAGCATGATTTATAGTCCTTTGGGTATATATCCAGTAATGGGATGGCCGGGTCAAATGGTAATTCTAGTTCTAGATTCCTGAGGAATCGCCGCACTGACTTCCACAGTGGTTGAACTAGTTTACAGTCCCACCAACAGTGTAAAAGTGTTCCTATCTTTCCACAGCCTCTCCAGTGCCTGTTGTTTCCTGACTTTTTAATGATGGCCATTCTAACTGGTGTGAGATGGTATCTCATTGTGGTTTTGATTTGAATTTCTCTGATGGCCAGTGATGATGAGCATTTTTTTCATGTGTTTTTTGGCTGCATAAATGTCTTCTTTTGAGAAGTGTCTGTTCATATCCTTCACCCACTTTTTGATGGGTTGTTTATTTTTTCTTGTAAATTTGTTTGAGTTCATTGTAGATTCTGGATATTAGCCCTTTGTCAGATGATTATGTTGCAAAAATATTCTCCCATTCTGTAGGTTGCCTGTTCACTCTGATGGTAGTTTCTTTTGCTGTGCAGAAGCTTTTAGTTTAATTAGATCCCATTTGTCAATTTTGCCTTTTGTTGCCATTGCTTTTGGTGTTTTAGACATGAAGTCCTTGCCCATGCCTATGTCCTGAATGGTATTGCCTAGGTTTTCTTCTAGGGTTTTTATGGTTTTAGGTCTAACATTTAAGTCTTTAATCCATCTTGAATTAATTTTTGTATAAGGTATAAGGAAGGGATCCAGTTTCAGCTTTCTACATTGGCTAGCCAGTTTTCACAGCACCATTTATTAAATAGGGAATCCTTTCCCCATTGCTTGTTTTTGTCAGGTTTGTCAAAGATCGGATAGTTGTAGATGTGTGGTATTATTTCTGAGGGCTCTGTTCTGTTCCATTGGTCTATATCTCTGTTTTGGTACCAGTACAATGCTGCTTTGGTTACTGTAGCCTTGTAGTATAGTTTAAAGTCAGGCAGCATGATGTCTCCAGCTTTGTTCTTTGCCTTAGGATTGACTTGGCAATGCAGGCTCTTTTTTGGTTCCATGTGAAAACTTTAAAGAAGTTTTTTCCAATTCTGTGAAGAAAGTCATTGGTAGGTTGATGGGGATGGCATTGAATCTATAAATTACCTTGGGCAGTGTGGCCATTTTCACGATATTGATTCTTCCTACCCATGAGCATGGAATGTCCTTCCATTTGTTTGTATCCTCTTTTATTTCATTGAGCAGTGGTTTGTAGTTCTCCTTGAAGAGGTCCTTCACATCCCTTGTAAGTTGGATTCCTAGGTATTTTACTCTCTTTGAAGCAATTTGTGAATGGGAGTTCACTCATGATTTGGCTCTCTGTTTGTCTCTTATTGGTGTGTAAGAATGCTTGTGATTTTTGCACATTGATTTTGTATCCTGAGACTTTGCTGAAGTTGGCTATCAGCTTAAGGAGATTTTGGGCTGAGATGATGGGGTTTTCCAGATATACAATCATGTCATCTGCAAACAGGGACAATTTGACTTCCTCTTTTCCTAATTGAATACCCTTTATTTCTTTCTCTTGCCTGATTGCCCTGGCCAGAACTTCCAACACTATGTTGAATAGGAGTGGTGAGGGAGGGCATCCCTGCCTTGTGCCAGTTTTCAAAGGGAATGCTTCCAGTTTTTGCCCATTCAGTATGATATTGGCTATGGGTTTGTCATAGATAGCTCTTATTATTTTGAGATACGTCCCATCAACACCTAATTTATTGAGAGTTTTTAGCATGAAGAGTTGTTGAATTTTGTCAAAGGCCTTTTCTGCATCTATTGAGAGAATCATGTGGTTTTTGTCTTTGGTTCTGTTTATATGATGGATTACGTTTCTTGATTTGTGTATGTTGAACCAGCCTTGCATCCCAGGGATGAAGCCCACTTGATCATGGTGGATAAGCTTTTGATGTGCTGCTGGATTCAGTTTGCCAGTATTTTATTGAGGATTTTCACATCGATGTTCATCAGGGATATTGGTCTAAAATTCTCTTTTTTTGTTGTGTCTCTGCCAGGCTTTGGTATCAGGATGCTGCTGGCCTCATAAAATGAGTTAGGGAGGATTCCCTCTTTTTCTATTGATTGGAATATTTTCAGAAGGAATTGTACCAGCTCCTCCTTGTACCTCTGGTAGAATTCGGCTGTGAATCCATGTGTTCCTGGACTTTTTTTGGTTGGTAAGGTATTAATTATTGCCTCAATTTCAGAGCCTGTTATTGGTCTATTCAGAGATTCAATTTCTTCCTGGTTTAGTCTTGGGAGGGTGTATGTGTCGAGGAATTTATCCATTTCTCCTAAATTTTCTAGTTTATTTGCATAGAGGTGTTTATAGTGTTCTCTGATGGTAGTTTTTGTTTCTGTGGGATCACTGGTGATGTCTCCTTTATCATTTTTTATTGCATCCATTTGATTCTTCTGTCTTTTCTTCTTTATTAGTCTTGCTAGCGGTCTATCAATTTTGTTGATCTTTTCAAAAAACCAGCTCCTGGATTCACTGATTTTTTGAAGGGTTTTTTGTGTCTCTATTTCCTTCAGTCATGCTCTGATTTTAGTTATTTCTTGCCTTCTGCTAGCTTTTGAATGTGTTTGCTCTTGCTTCTCTAGTTCTTTTAATTGTGATGTTAGGGTGTCCATTTTAGATCTTTCCTGCTTTCTCTTGTGGGTATTTGGTGCTATAAATTTCCCTCTACACACTGTTTAAATGTATCCCAGAGATTCTGGTATGTTATGTCTTTGTTCTCGTTGGTTTCAAAGAACATCTTTATTTCTGCCTTCATTTCGTTATGTACCCAGTAGTCATTCAGGAACAGGTTGTTCAGTTTCCATGTAGTTGAGTGGTTTTGAGTAAATTTCTTAATCCTGAGTTCTTGTTTGATTGCACTGTGGTCTGAGAGACAGTTCGTTATAATTTCTGTTCTTTTACATTTGCTGAGGAGAGCTTTACTTCCAACTATGTGGTCTGTTTTGGAATAGGTGTGGCATGGTGCTGAAAAGAATGTATATTCTGTTGATTTGGGGTGGAGAGTTCTGTAGATATCTATTAGGTCTGCTTGGTGCAGAGCTGAGCAGTTCCTGTATATCCTTGTTAACTTTCTGTCTCGTTGGTCTGTCTAATGTTGACAGTGGGATGTTAAAGTCTCCCATTATTATTGTGTGGGAGTCTAAGTCTCTTTGTAGGTCTCTAAGGACTTGCTTTATGAATCTGGGTGCTCCCGTGTTAGGTTCATATATATTTAGGATAGTTAACTCTTCTTGTTGAATTGATCCCTTTACCATTATGTAATGGCCTTCTTTGTCTCTTTTGATTTTTGTTGGTTTAAAGTCTTTTATCAGAGACTAGGATTGCAACCCCTGCCTTTTTTTGTTTTCCATTTGCTTGGTAGATCTTCCTCTATCCCTTTATTTTGAGCCTATATATATCTCTGCACGTGGGATGGGTTTCCTGAATATAGCACACTGATGGGTCTTGACTCTTTATCCAGTTTGCCAGTCTGTGTCTTTTAATTGGAGCATTTAGCCCATTTACATTTAAGGTTAATATTGTTATGTGTGAATTTGATCCTGTCATTATGATGTTAGCTGGTTGTTTTGCTCGTTAGTTGATGCAGTTTCTTCCTAGCCTTGATGGTCTTCACAATTTGGCATGGTTTGCAGTAGCTGGTACCGATTGTTCCTTTCCATGTTTAGTGCTTCCTTCAGGAGCTCTTTTAGGGCAGGCCTGGACTTTAGACTAACTTTTCTTTCTTTCATAACATTCTATGCAGGAAGGAGATAGTATTCTTCAGCTTGTAGCATTTAGAAAAGGGTGCAACATTGTGTAAGGCTTCTTGCATAGGCATTTATAGCTGGGCATGAAAAATAGCGATGCCAACATTTTAGTAATTTAGTTACAAGCTTGTCATACATATCTGACTTCTGGTTATCACTCTTGAGTTTTTTAGTTCAGTTAGGTTTTCAGGGTATAACGATTACAGCTGATTTGCAGAGCCTGGTCGTTATGTCATTTTTCTAGGATTCTATCCATTTCAGAAAATCTATTCCATTCGTGTGAACAGAAAGGACCCTATTTAAAAGCAGGAGCACTGAGAGTCCATTATACATATGCAGAGAGCTACCATTTTGCCTCCTTTTGTAACTTGGGGGTAGCCTTGTAGATTAAATGCCCAGCATAAAGTTGATCATGTGGGATGGCATCATATCTGTGAATCCGTAGATTGCCGTGTAGATGAAATGGCTGGGTTTTCAGCTAATTTGTACTGATGGAATCACATCTGCCTGAGCACCAGAAAAAACTAACTGTGGACAGAGGAGAGTAGGCATGTAATATACAATATGGCATGAACTGAAAGTGATTTAGCGGTGAAAATTATTTACTTATTATTTTCTTTGCCACCTCCTCAACTGATATGCTGCATTAGAGATAAGCTTGGGCTAATCTGCTAGGATTGATAAAGAGTTTTCAAATTCTGAAGACTGCATCGGAGCTTCATTCACTAGCATTTACACATTTTAGATTCAGTATCTCAAAATGTGCAGGGAGTGTGGGGGATGAAACAGATTGTGGAGGTGGAGTATTGCTTGAGTTTTGTCAGAACAACATCTAAATAAGGGCATAAGGAGAGAGAACCACTGTCAAACCATTCAGTGATATGCAGAAACTCAAATCTCTATATGTCAATCTCTTGGCATTTGGCATTGGGTACAAAAATTATTTTCTAGTGGGCTGAATCTTTCATTTTTTTCACTAGATGTTTTAGAGATGTGTATTCCCAGAATTAGACTAATGTCTCCAAATATCATTGTAGGATTTCTACCAACTATTGTTAAATATGTCATTATTCATTTATTCACTCATTTGGTTCACAAATGTGTATTGAGCACTTAACCAAAAACTATTTCCAATGCTGGAGATCTGCTGGTGAATAAGTTACACTGGTCCGTTCTGTCTTGGAGCTCACACTGTGAATAAAAGGAGCCTCCAGGGAGAATTTTTTTCTGAGAGGATGCTTGATAAGCTAGCATCTAGGAATACTCTCTTCTCTAACATTCTATTGGTAGTAATCTGGGATAGCCAGCTTTATATGCATAATTCTATTAATCCCTAATTTTGCTGAGTACTTTGTATTTACTCTAAAAAGTACTTTTATATGTGTTTTCCCATTTGTGCCTAATCTGCTCTTTAATCCATTTGTTGATTTTATAATTTCAGTTTTTAAAATATTTATTTGATTTTTTTCTAGAAGCTTTATTTAATTCTTTCCCAAGTATGTTTCATTATTTTCAGTCTACTGTCTCTATTGTACTTGAGACAGATACTTTAATTTTTATAACTGCATTAAGGATAATTATTTAGGCTACCCATTTGATAATCTTAATATTGGCAGTCTTTCTGAGTCTGCTGTTTTTGTTTTCTGTGAACACATGTTTTATGGAACATAACCTTTAGGAGTTTTTTTGAGGACCAGTTTTAAGCTGCTTTCCTCTAAAGTTAATTTTCTTTTGTTTATGAAAAGTAAACACTAAGTTCAAACTAAATTTTAAGCTTTATATCCTCCCCACTATACTAGTAGTGTATATTCTGGCTATAAGCCATGTGAGTTCTAGTTTGTAAATATAAATTTTGAGGGAAACTTTTCTACCTCCCAATTTATTTCACCCAGAGCTGAGATGAGACCAAGTGTCCTCCTTGTCTTCTTTAGCAGAGACTCCCCGCCTTGGTTTATCTCCTTTCACTGAGGGTCTTGTGTTCTGCAGGAGCTGGCTTGATGTGAGATTGTCCTCTAAAGCTGTAACATCCCTCCCTCAGGTCTTTACTGGTTTTTGTATCATCATGCTTCAATTCAGATGTTACCTCTTTAAAAAGTCCTGCCCTGGCTGTGGGAAGTACACTTCCTGGTCATATGATCCTATCTTATTTTCTTCATGCCCTTATTCATTCCTGACACTTGCTAGTTATATAACTGATTAATTTTTCTATATTTTTGTCAGCTCTCCCCATCAAGACTATCGACCCCAGGAGTGCGGGGCTATCCTCTTTTGTTCATTGCTGCTTCCCTGGTGCCAGAGATGGTGCTTGGCCCTGGAGGAATTTATACTGAATGATTAAAGGGCCGTAAGTTTTGGCTGGTTCTTAGTTCTCTCCAAAGTTTAAAGCCCTGTCTGGTTCTTAGCTCTCTCCAAAGTTCATAAAAGAAATATGAAGAAAGAAAGAAAATATGAAGACTCAATGAGTTACATATGAGATGTCCCATGCTATACCAGGGTGTTGCCTCCTCTTCCTTTCCTCCTTTTCTGGTCTTAGAGCGAAGTTTCTGTTCCTCTTTCTATCTCCTGGTGGGCTAATCTCAGTTTGTAACTTTGACCTGTAACAATAAACCTGCAGCTGTGCTTACTTGCTTACTTGCTTTCTTATCTCTTTATGGCAGCTTCCATATCTGATCCTAGGTGCCCAACTTGAATCTTCCTGTTTTTGACCCTTGCTATGCTTTGCCTTGATCCTCTCTCATTAGAAAAAAAAAAAAGTAAAAAGCAAATTTAAGATGAAAAACAAAAACAAAATCGGCCTTTTTGTCAAATACTTTAAAATACAAGCATATTCATTATTAAAGCAGCATAATCTCTTTAAAACAAATGTTGAAAATAAATAGAAATATAGACAAAAAAATCACTACAGTCCAGCTACCTAGTCACAGTTGCAGTATATTTCTTTTTACACATGCTTAGTTTTATTTTTATGCAAGCTTAATTTTATTTTTTCCACTATATATACAATTATAGCATATATACAATTTTGAATACCGATTTTTAAAAATTATTGTTATATTTTTAAAAATGTGTTTCAATATAATCTGTGATGGCTGTATAATATTCCATCTAACGAATGTATAGTTTGCTAAGCCTTTGATCTATACTGAATGTTTGCACTGTTTCATAAGTCACATTTTAGTAAAAAATTTGTAGACCTATTACATGAGTCAGGTCATGTGTCATGTTGAATCACACTCCTGGGAAATGAAACAATCTAGCAAAATCTGTTACTAGTTGAGGCCAGAGTTGCCTGTGGGACGCTCTTAGGGAACTGCCTGGGAGGCAGGCTGAGGACTGAGATGGTCGCATATGCTGAGCTGACTGTGTGAGACATAGGCATATGCAGAGAGTCTTCCTCTGTAAAGATTCATTTGCGACAAGCAATCACAGAGTATAGTAGGAATTCATTCTTCGGGGCAAGGGAAACATATCTGTACTTTCCTAAGCAAAATTTTATAGTCTAGACAAATTCCAAAATTCCAATCTATTGTAATGTTCAAATACAAATAAAACTAAAACTAAAAGTAACTGCAAATTCCTTTTATGTCACTAGTAAGATCCACAAGTGTTATGTTCATACTTGCAAACTTGTCAAGGAATGCAATATTTTAAAGTAACATTACTTCTGTATCAGGGACATCATTGTTGCTTGAATGTTCATTTAAAAAGTAAAGATTTATGATTCCTAAAAGTTTGGCACTGATTCTCCTTTGTGTGGTACATCTATTTCAGTGACTAAACTTCATGGGATGCACATTGTGAGAGTAAGATTAGATTCATTTATATTTATCTTGGGAATGTTCTTCAGGGTGCCGTTAGTAAACATGAGTTCTTAAAAAATGAAATCATTTTAGTATTTCTCTGAAATTCTGCTAAAAAGTGAAAAATTAATTCTAGAGAAAGCAATAATTTGGTCCTGATGGACATAAAGGAATACAATTATGTATTATGAAATATCTTTGCTATACCGACATGGAAGTGACATCATATTCCTTTTAAAGTACCCTTCCGGAGTAGTATAAATGAAAACATATTTCCTTCTGACTTCTTTCCTTTTCACTGCACTTCACCCTGGCTTTGGTCTTTCTGCTCTTATCTGCCATTTCTTTTGTCCCTTCTTCTCCCCTCAACCCTGTCACTTTGATCTGTGTTTCCTCACAATCTCCACTCCATTCTTCTTTAATTTGAAACTTCCTGCTTTATTTCTCTAGCATCTTTATTCTACTGCACTTGAATCCTCTCTTTGAATCAAATAGTCACATTGACTGTGAAAAAGGAAAACAATGTCAGATGTTGCCCTCTGCCCATAAAGAACAAAAACCACAGATTGAAGTATTAAAAACTTTTTTTCATCTTAAGAAGAGTTTTGCTAGATGTCTTTGATTGGTGTTTTTTTTTTTTTTCCATAGACTATCTGCTTTTGAAGAATAAAAAAAGATGGTGAAACATAGTACTGTTTACACTTATTGATATTTTTATTTAAACAGGTTCTCATTGAGTAAGTAAACTTGCAGATCTGACTATTATATTAAGGGAGCAGACTGATTAGTTTTGATGAATCATGAAGGAATGAGATGACACCTGAGATAGTCCTTTGAAAGTTAAATGATAAATAATACCTGATATCAGGGATGGCACTTATGTGTCACTCATATTCCCACTCCTGGGCTTGGCCATGGCTCACATTCTTTCTAAGCTTTACAGGTAGTTATTGTAATTTAACTAGATGTGTTCCTTGAGTTGAAATTAATTTGTCCTCTTTGCTTTAGACTGTATACCTCATGACCTCCAATTTCATATCCGGTATGATACATACAACCTATGAGTTAGGTCTTATTTTAAGAATTTTACAGGAACTAGTTTTGAGACTCAGAAGGATTTAAGTAACTCACCAAGGTCACGTAGCTGGTAATAGAAATAATTCAGGTTTTCTGATGGCAAGATCAGAATCCTGTTTTCTATATCCCAGTTGTGGAAAGAGCTAAGCAACTGAGCTAAGTGTGCCTCAGATATATTCTAAAGAAATAGCTAGCAAATGGTAGAAGAATAATCCAATTGTGTTAGGGAAAAGTCTTGTCCCAGAGTCACAGCAAGGTTAAGTAAAATGGGCCACCATCTACTTGGGGTGCATAGGAAATACCAAAAAAGAAAACTAATATTTCTCTGAAATTCCATCCTCTATCAACGCATACTCTTTGCATATATACCTCACCTTTGTAATTTCTGGAATCACACACACACACACACACACACACACACACACACACACACACGTATATATAGAGAGAGATTTTGGAGACTTCCTTCCTTCCTTCCTTCCTTCCCTCCCTCCCTTTCTCCCTCCTTCCCTTTCTCCCTGCCTCCCTCGTCTCTCATTCCTTCCTTTCTTTCTTTCTTTCTTTCTTTCTTTCTTTCTTTCTTTCTTTCTTTCTTTCTTTCTTTCTTTCTTTTCTTTCTTTTCTTTCTTTCCTTCTTTCTCCCTTCCTTCCTTCCTTCCTTCCTTCCTTCCTTCCTTCCCTCCCTCCCTCCCTCCCTCCCTCCCTTTCTCCCTCCCTCCCTCATCTCTCCTTTCTTTCTTTCTCTTTCTTTCTTTTCTTTTCTTTTCTTTCTTTCTCTCTTCTTTCCCTTCCTCCCTCCCTTCTTCCTTTCTTTAGCTTCTTCTCTCCCTTCTTTCTTTATCTTCTTCCCTCCCTTCTTTCTTTACTTCCTTATTTCTTTTTTTCTTTCTCTTTGTTTACCTCCCTCCTTCTTCCTTCCTGCCTTCATAAAAATCTAGCCACCATTCATGAACCAAGAACCTAATTCATAGTACTTGATGGAAATGGGCATATCAGATTATTTACTGTTGCATTAGAAATCCACAACAGCAACTTAAGGGAGGGAAAGAATCAGAAAAGGGACATTATTTTAAAACTGGGTTGGCGGGTGGTTACTGAGAGAATGGGTGTATATCTGAGTGACTTAACCCAAATGCCCGTCAATGATAGACTGGATAAAGAAAATGTGGCACATGTACACCATGGAATACTATGCAACCATAAAAAAGGATGAGTTCATTTCCTTTGCAGGGACATGGATGAATCTGGAAACCATCATTCTCTGCAAAGTAACAGAGAACCAAACACCACATGTTCTCACTCATGAGTGGGAGTTGAACAATGAGAACACATGGAAACAGGGCAGGGAACATCACACACCAGGGCCTGTCAGTGGGTGGGGGGCTACTGGAGGGACAGCATTAGGAGAAATACCTAATGTAGATAACAGGTTGGTGGGTGCAGCAAACCACCATGGCACGTGTATACCTATGTAACAAACCTGCACGTTCTGCATATGTATCCCAGAACTTAAAGTATAATAAAAAGTAAAAAAATAAAAAGGCCACTGTAATGCATCTAAGAGTCATGGAGTTTTTGAGTTTAAAAGAGACTGGCCCTACAGCAATCCAGTGAAGATTCTCCACTCCTGATCCTTTTTTCCTTTTCTATGTCCCCTTTTCCTTCTGCTTTTCTCACATAGTAAATAGCAAAAAAAAACCCACTACTTTTCCAAACTATCTGGGCAGAGATTTTCCCCTCCAGCATTTAGAGTAAATGGTTATTGGATTAAGAAGTTATTTGACTCTGCAATGGTGTTGAGAATTTGTTTTAAAAATTTTGTCTTGATGGGAATAATGACTACCTAAGGCTGCAAAATATCCTATGTAGGCTTAAGTAAGACTGCAAAATATATTTTATGCTAATGAGTCAGTACTATTTTCATGTAATTTAATGAATCTTTTATCAAAAACTATTTGTAGAAATGGGTTGTTTAAAAATCAATTATGTAAAAATTAAGGTCCTTTCTGCATCTCATTCTCCTTGAAATCAACAAATTTGGAAATCAATATCTATATTATTCATCATCTTCTCTTAAAGAGATGGAAACTAAAATCCAATTTTAGAAGATAAGATTTACTAATTGATCTCTTGAGTAAACTATTGAGGAAATTAGAATACAAATAGGCTTAAAAATGACTTATGTTGTAATATTCATTTATGAAAATAAATATTATCCATAACTCTTATGTATTTTAAGAACTCATATTATTCATTCCTATAGCTTTGAAGCTCTATTTCAAAGTAAACATCATATTTTTATATATTAATGGGAAATCAGAATTAAATATTCTTTTGGAAATAAATAATTGTTAGGCTTTCCCAGATTTACAGATGCTACCACAAGAAGACAAAATCCAAGGCTTTGCATGCTTATGAATGCATCTAAGTCTTTCATTTCTGGGAGACTGAACAGTATCGAGTGAAGGGAGCAAATGTTTATTTTGTTTTTTCAAGGTCCTTAGCTGGGGGAGTTGGCACATATTCCTCAGAATCAGAAATGTCTTCATCTCTCCCAGAGGAGATTCCTGTTCTTAAAGAGCAGAGGCAAGAGAGGTAAATATGCAATATGCAGAGGTAATTGGAGAGCCACAAAAATAATGCTTTAGACAGCAGATAGGTCAGTAGATGTTTCTTTTGTTGATGAACAGTCTAGATATTCTCTTTATTTTCTATATCCCTTGGGAAAAACAAAAACAAAGACAAAAGCATACCCAAGCTACAGCTGCTTAAGTGTCTTCTTGATCAAATTGAGAGTTTGTGTTCTTATTTTCAAGACTCTCTAGCTTTCTATGGAGAGTGTCTGTAAAGCAGATGTTCTGGTATAAATCCATGTGCCTGGAATTATTTTACCCCCTCTAGTAAATCATCCTTCTCCAATCCCTTTCCAGGATGCACTCCCTTTCAGAAATGTGAACACATTTGACCACTATATATTGGGGAAAGCGGAAGGCACCAGCAGTAGAGCTTTTCCCTGCAGTCTCCAATGCCCATATCCTTAATCTTTAAAATGAAAAAGTCTTCAAACTGATCTAATAAAAAAAACGAGTTCACAGAAAATTATTTCACAGTGAAAAAAATGAAAAGTAAGAAAGTCCTTGAGTTGCAACGTAACATATAAGGTACTTTAGGATAACATCTAGAACTGGTCTGTTTTTAAGGAGCTGCTGTGATCTCCCTGATAACTGTCTGTGCCTTTCAGGCACTTTCAGCAGAAGGGGTATGAGATGACAGCTGCCATCATTTCTCCTCACTGGCGGATTGATCAAAAAAGTATGTCCTGCCTATCCCTGGTTTTGCCATACCAGCAGCCTTGCAATTCCTTGGCTCACACTACCATTCCAGTCTCATATAATCCAATTTTTAAAAGGATTTTTCTTTAGGGAATATAATGAAGATTGTCTATTGAAAAAGTTAGAACTTGTGGGAACAAAAGTACTCTCTTGATTGGCCAGATACACTTCTCACTTGCTAGACAACGATCTGACTCTTAATTTCACTTGCACAGCATGGCTGTTGCCACTGTCTGCCGGGTGCCCTGGAAAACCTAATTAGGCACACAGGGGTGAACATTTTACTTTCAGTCAAGGGAATATTCCTTCCGGATAAATCACTGTGGGGCCCTGAAAAATAATTGTGTTTGGCTTGATTTTAAAAGAACTGAATGGGACCTCAGGTTGTTGGATTTCATTTGATACTTTAACACAGAATACAATATACTAGATATATGATGAGAAATCTCTTTTTTGAGGGCAATTTTAAAAAAAGTGTTCTAAACAACAAGGTTCTGTTTGACTAAAATTAGAGGGTAGCTATTTATCCTCTCTCACTTTTCTGTAGTTCCCTTTATATGATGAAAGAAATCGATCTTCCCCCTTCCCTTCTTGTAAGACTGAATATTTTGCAAATGGTACCATCTGTTCAGCAGGAGATACTCAGGACACATATTTTTTGAAAATCCAGCTTGTGCCTTTATGTGCCCAAATCTTACTGTATATTCATTTCATGTAAGTTTCTTCCATAGGAGTGGGTCCTTAGGGAGAGCTATAGATATGCCTGGCCACAGAAACTTTCTAATCTAATTCACTTTGTCTGCTTGGGACTCGTCCTTCTCCTGTGCGGCCACAGGCCCTGTTTGCTAGCCTCTGACTTCTCTAGCCTTGCTCAGCTGTGGATAGAGAAAGCCTCTTTCCCTAGGCTTGGCCCTACCAAGCATCTGATCGGTGCTGAGCAGACCAAAGAATACATGGGGTTTCCAGCTAACTCTGGACCTCCAGCAATAGGCAGGGTCCAGGGTTAGCTATGTTTATGTAGTCTGATATTTACTGTGACTGAAGTAAACTCACAGCTGCATCTTCACAGAGCCTGGCCTTCAGTAATCCCGGTCTGGTCTCAGGTTCTGGTTTAGTATTTCAGTTCTCCTGCAGGAACTGGAAGGCTGATTCAACTCTGGTGTGCTTGGATAGTGCTCTCACCTTCTCTGGTCCTGCTGATCATCTCCCTGAGAAACATGGACTTTGTCCTCACCATACTCTAGCCCAGATCTCAGTTAGTTGGCTTCCACGTCCTGTTTTTCTGCACTGAATGACAATGTTTTCATACCACTTGCCTTCATCTGTTGCCTGGAACCCATGTTTATGCCTTTAAGCTTGTGTATTAAACTGAATTGACTTTAGATTTTGATGATAAACTTTATCAAGCCCAAGTTCACCTACCCTCAGACAACTGTGCTGGGCAGGTGGATAATCTTACTCGGCTTTTCAGACTGGTTTCAAGTCATTTGCTCTTGTTCCTCATGTCAAATTCTGACATCCCAGTGCGCCTGGAAGCTAAACTCTTCTAGCATTACTAATTCTTAATTTTTTTTTTTCACTCCTGATATTGCCTCAATGTCTGGATGAGACTGATGGTGGAACGGCTGGTGATGAGAGAGGAAAGAGGACAAATGCATTTAATGATTTTATCCAAAGAGCATCACAAAGAATAAGAGAAAATGGCTGACTAGACACGGCCAGAAGGACCTCCCAGCTGGGACACTGGGAAGACTGCCACCCACACTCCAAGCAGATATTCAGAAGGAAGGCATCAAGAATGGATGGAGGGAGGACACAGATGCTAGGGTGAAGTGGGAGGAAATGAGGAACCCAACAGGGGCTACCAAGCACCAGAATTTGTTTCTGACCCCTAATGAACACCAAGAAAGGGAGAATCAAAGAAGATAAAAGCAAAAAATGCCATCCAAAGGATAGCAACTTCAAAGACTGAAGGAATTTCAGCCCACGCAGATAAGAAAGATCCAGCACAAGAACTCTGGCAACTCAAAAAGCCAGAGTGTCTTCTTAGTGCAAAACAACTGCACTAGTTTCCCAGCATTGATTTCTAACTAGGCCAAAATGGCTGAAATGACAGAAATAGAATTCAGAATATGGATAGGAATGACGATCATTGAGATTCAAGAGGAAGTTGAAACCTAGTCCAAGAAATCTAAGGAACACAATAAAATGACATAGGAGCTGAAAGACAAATTTTAGACTTTAAGAAATAACAAAGCTGTTAGAGATGAAAAACTCACTTCAAGAATTTCAGAATTCGGTCACAGGTATTAACAGCAGAATGGACCAAGGTGGGAAAAGAATCTCAGAACTTGAAGACTGGTTCTCCAAAATAGCTCAGTCAGACACAAATAAAGAAAACACAATAAAAGAAAGAACAAAATTTATGAGAAATATGGAATTACGTAAAGAGACCAAATATATAATTCACTGACATCCCTGAAAGAGAGGGAGAGAAAGAAAACAACTGGAAAACATGTTTTAGAATATCATCCATGGAAATTTCTCCAACCTCACTAGAGAAGCCAACATTCAAATTCAGGAAATGCAGAGAATCTCTGTGAGATTCTATATAAGATGACCATCCCCAAGACACATAGTCATCATATTCTCTAAGGTCAAAATGAAAGAAAAAATGTTAAAGGTAACTAGAGAGAAGGGGCAGGTTACCTACAAAGGGAAATCCATCAGCAGACCTTTCAGCAGAAATTCTATAAGCTGGAAGAGATTGAGGACCTATACTGAGAATTCTTAAAGAAAAGTAATTCCAACCAAAAAATTTCATATCCAGCCAAACTAAGCTTCATAGGTGAAGGAGAAATAAGATCATTTTGCAAAGAAGCAAATTCTAAAAGAATTCATAACCACCAGACCTGCCTTACAAGAGGTTCCTAAGGGAGTGCTAAACATGGAAAGGAAAGACCATTATCAGCATAAATAAAGGGAGATATTTATGGGCATAAATAAAGCCACACACCTACAACCATCTGATCTTCAACAAAGTCGACAAAAACAAGTAATGTAGAAAGGACTCCCTGTTCAATAAATTGTGCTGGGATAACTGGCTAGCCATATGCAGAAGACTGAAACTGGACTCTTTCCTTATGCCATATACAAAGCTCAACCCAAGATGGATTCAATACTTAAATGTAAAACCTAAAACTATAAATACTCTGCAAGATAAGCTAGGAAATATCATTCTATACATTGGCTCTAGCAAAGATTTCATGATGAAGACTCCAAAAGCAATTACAACAAAACAAAAATTGACAAATGGGATCTAATTAAACTTAAGAGGTCCTGCACAGCAAAAGAAACTATCAACAGAGTAAACAGACAACCTACAGAATGGGAGAAAATATTTGCACGCTATGCACGTGAAAAAGGTCTAATATCCAGGAATCTATAAAGAACCTAACTATAAACAAACTAACAAGCTAAAAACAAATAACCCCATTACAAGATGGGCAAAGGACATGAACAGACACTTTTCAAAAGAAGACAAACATGCAGCCAACAAGCATATGAGAAAATATACAACATCACTAGCCATTAGAGATATGCAAATCAAAATCACAATGAGATAACACCTCACACCAGTCAGAATGGCTATTACTGAAAAGTCAAAAAATAACAGATGATAGTGAGGTTGCAGAGAAAAGTGAATGCTTGTACACCGCTAGTGGGAATGTAAATTGGTTCGGCCAATGTGGAAAGCAGTTTGGTGATTTCTCAAAGAAATCAAAACAGAACTACCATTTGACCCAGCAATCACATTATTAGGTATATTCCCAAAGGAATATAGATTGTTCTACAATAAGGACATGCACACATATGTTTATCACAGCACTATTCACAATAGCAAAGGCACAGAATCAGCCTAAATGCTCATCAACAGTAGACTGGATAAAGAAAATGTGGCACATGTACATCGTGGAATACTACACAGCCATCAAAAGAAAGACATAATGTCCTTTGTAGCAATGTGGATAAAGCGTGAGGCCATTATCCTAAGTAAATTAACACATGAACATAAAACCAAATACTGCATGTTCTCACTTATAGGTGTGAGCTAAATATTGAGTACACATGAACACAAGGGAACAACAGATAACGAGGCCTAGTTGAGGGTGGAAGGTGAGATGAGGGTGAGGATAGGAAAACTACCCATGGATAACTATAGGAAAACTACCCATGGAGAACCCATGGAGAACTATTATGGAGAAATAATCCAGATTATTTCTGGATGGAGAAATAATCCGGATTATTTCTGGATGGAGAAATAATCCGAATTATTTCTGGATGGAGAAATAATCCGGATTATTTCTGGATGGAGAAATAATCCGGATTATTTCTGGATGATGAAATAATCTGCACACAAAACTCCTGTGACATGAAATCTACCTATATAGCAAAACTGCACATGTACCCTTGAACCCAAAATAAAAGTTTTTGAAAAAACAAAAACATAAAAAAGCACCACAGTGGAGGTAAGAAAAGTAGATTCTCATTCCATATCTCTTACTTAATAATTGGGGATCTTAGGCACACAACTACTGGTCCTTCACTCCCAGGGCTGTCCTCCTTAGAAGCAAACATGCTTCCTGTCTAATTGACTTACCTTCTTTGGGGGAGTGACAAACATGATGATTTTGTTTTGTGATACTATTCAGGCAATGTTATAACATGGGTATATTATAAGTTAAAAGACTTTTACAGGGGACATAAGGAATATTGCTTCTCGAGTTCTACCAACTGGTGTACAAACCAAGACACTCATAACACAAGGATTTTGAGATGAGCATTGCTGGTAGGCAGCTGACTGATCATTTAATCTTCCTCAAGTGCCATAACAAAATATCTTATACTGGCTGGCTTAAACAACAGTCATTTATTTGTCATAGTACTGGAGGCTGAGAAGCTCAAGATCAGGGTGCCAGAGTGGTCAGGTTCTTGGTAATGGTCCTTTTCCTGCCTTGCAGATGGCTGTGTCTTGCTGTGTCCTAACATGTAAGAGAAAAAAAGAGATCTGGTCTCTTCTTTTTCTTCTTCTCCTTCCCCATGGATTTATCTAAATCTAATTATCTTCCAAATGCCCCACCTCCACATACATCACATTAGGAGTTTGGTCTTCAACATAGGACTTTTTGGGGGGAGGACACAAACATTCAATGTTTGTGAACATGGATCTAAACCACTCGTCAGCTCTGTTGTGTACCAGCTGCTGAGGGACACTACTATAGGGAACCTTAGTACTTTTTCCCACTTGCATGGTCTGTGCAGAGTTTGTTTTGCTTGATTATTCTATTTTTTTTTTCTATTTACCAGGGAAACTTCCTTGCCTTGTAGACATAAGTAAAACCCACCCATATATTGTAAAGTAGTGTAGCCTACTCTTAAGTCCTTCCTCTCCAGTATTCCCCTATAACACGCAGCCAGCAGTGACCTCACCTTCCTCTGAATTACCATTTGATATGATTTGGCTGTGTCCCCACCCAAATCTTGTGTTATAACTCCCACAATTCCCACGTGTGGTGGGAGGTGATTGAATTATGGGGGTGGGTCTTTCCTGCACTGTTCTCATAATGGTGAATGAGTCTCACGAGATCTGATGGTTTTAAAAACGCGAGTTTCCCTGCACAAGCTCTTTTTTTGCCTGCTGCCATCCATGTAAGATGTGACTTGCTTCTCCTTGCCTTCTGCCATGATTGTGAGGCCTCCCCAGCCTTGTGGAACTGTAAGTCCAATTGAACCTCATTCTTTTGTAAATTGCCCAGTCTCAGGTATGTCTTTATCAGCAGTGTGAAAATGGACTAATACACCATTGCACTCAGTTACTGGTCTAAATCATATAGTATGCTCCATGCCATTTACTTCTTTGTCCTTGGTGCATGGCAAAGTGGTTGTAACAATATGAACATTAAAAAAAAATCTGTTGAATGAATGAATGTTCTATTTTTAAAATAAGCTTTCACTTTTAGAATAGTTTTAGATTTACAAAAAATTGAGAAGCTAGTATAGACAGGCATATACCCCATAACTGGTTTCTGCTCTTATTAGCATTTTACATAATATGGTACATTTGTCACAATTAATGAACTGATAACACAATATTATCAATACAAGTCCATACTATGGTTAGATTTCATTTTTTTCTGTTTTCCCTCAAATTTATTGAGATATGATGGACAAATAAAAATTATATTCGAGGTATACAAAGTGATATCTTGATATACATATACATTGTAAAATAATACTACAATCAAACTAACATATTTATTGCCTCACCTAGTTACCATTGTGTGTGTGTGTGTGCATGTGTGTGTGTGTGGTGAGAAGACTTGAGATCTACTCTCAGTACAAAGAGTAGATCTTTGCAAGAGTGTAGAGCTTTGCTAAAGGGGAGATGTCGGTCAAAGGGCATACACTTGCAGTCATAAATTTATAAGATGAATCAGTCCTGGAGACCTAATGTACAGCATAGTGATTGTAGTTGAAAACAATTAATTATATACTTGAAATTTGCTAAGATATCTTTAGGTTTTTTTTTTTTTTTTTTTTTTTTGAGATGGAGTCTCACACTGTCGCCCCGGCTGGAGTGCAATGGTGTGATCTCGGTTCACTGAAACCTCCGCCTCCCAGGTTCACGCGATTCTACTGCCTCAGGCTTCTGAGTAGCTGGGATTACAGGTGCCCGCCACCACGCCTAGCTAATTTTTTGAATTTTTAGTAGAGACCAGGTTTCACTCTGTTGGCCAGACTGTTCTCAAACTTTTGACCTCGTGATCTGCCCACCTTGGCCTCCCAAAGTGCTGGGATTACAGGCATGAGCCACCGTGCCCAGGCCATCTTTAATTTTTATCGAATGTCTTTTTTGTCTTTTAGCATCCCATCCAGGATAACACATAGCATTTAGTCATCATGTCTCCTTAGGCTCCTCTTGAATCTGATAGTTTGTGAGACTTTCCTTGTTTGCTATGACTTTGACTGTGTTTTGAGGAGTACTGGTAAGGTATCTTGTAAAGTGTCCCACAATTTGGGTTTGTATTCTGTTTTACTCATGATTAGAAGAGGGTTATCAGTTTTGGGGAAGGAAACCACAGAAATAAAGTGCTATTTTTATCACATCATGTCACAGGTACATACTGTCAATGTAACTTACCACTGTTGATGTTAACCTTGATCACCTGTCCTAGGTAGTGTTTGTCAGGTTTCTCCACTGTAAAGTTACTCTTTTTTTAAAACTCCCCATCTTGTCACACTGTACTTTTGGAGGAAAGCCATGATGTGCAGCCCATATTTAATGGTTGGGGAGTTACGCTCTACCTCCTTGAGGGCAAGTATGTCCACAGAGTATTTGGGATGCTTCTGCACAGAAGATTTATTTGTTCTCTTTATTTATGGATTGATTCAGTCATTGATTTAAGTAGTATAGACTATGAGTGTTTTATATCCTGGTTAGTAACACAGTCTGTTTTTTTTTTTTCACAACTAGATCAAAAGTTCCTATGTGCTTAGAACTGATTCATGCTTCTATATCCCCCTGCTTGCCTGACGCAAAACATATTACCCCCAAAATAGACATTTGTTGGTTGATAGACCTAAAGTAAGAATTAAGTTCCCAATATCTGTAGTGATGTCCCAAAGCAGTCTAATTGATCTGTTGACATTGTCTTACTATATTTAACTGCCTTTCTGAAAATGTTATCTGAGGTTGAAAGACCCTTAGAAATCATCTAATACAACCCTTTACAAAGGTAAAACTTAGGACTGGAGAGGAAATCTATGGACCCATATGTGAGATGAGAACCTACTTTCCTAATCTTCAATGTGATGCTCTTTAGACATAATGCATGCTGTGACAGCTACTACAGTATCTAGTGGGTGTAATGTGCTCACTACAGGCTAGTTGAATTTGTAGCTGCAGGCAAAAGTGAGCCATCAAAGAAATTTTGTCAGTTCTGTTTTTGTTTTGCAAGGTGGATTTATACTTTTAAAAGATCTCTGAGGCATAAATGCCAGAAGAAGAGTGGATAGGTTTAAGAATGATGATGAGGTAATCTGCTCAGATAAGAGTAGGCCAGATAAGCAACTCTGAGGACCAAGTCAGTGGCAGTGGAAAGAGAAGAGCAGATATACCAAGAGACATTTTGGTAGCATAACAGGTGTATTCTGGTTACCAAATAATTAGAGGGTAAGGAAGTAAGGGGTGATGAAGGTGACTCTGAAGTCCTTGGTTTGGGCTTTCCATTACATGGGGAGTGATGTCACTAATAAAGGCATAGCACGTTTGGAAAGAAATAAACTTGTTAGGTGTGATGCCTGGTAGGCTCTTAGTACTTTTAGTAAGCAGTAGGAGATTGTATTGAGTTTAGGAGGAAAGCTAAAGCCCATGTGATTAATCTAAGAGTTAATGTCAACTGGTTGATGAAGGTATTGGAAGTGATGAGATCACCAAAAGAATGTAGAAAAAAAGAGAACAGAATTACCTGAATTTACTAAGGATAGAGGACAGAAAAAGCAAAAGAAAGTAAGAAGAAACAATTAGAGAACCAAATGTGGAGTGATTGGGGAAGCTTGGTAAAGAGGGAGGGTGATTTGTGTTAAGCTCTGCAATAAGATCAAATAAGAGGAGAATTCAAAAGAGGCTGGCAGTATTCAGCCTCTTGGGTTTCAACCTCAGACATCTTTTTCAGAAAGGCAGTTAAAGATACTAAGATAATGTCAACAGATCAATTAGACTGATTTAAGGTATCATTACAGATATTGGGAACTTAGATCTTACTTTAGTTCTATCAACCAACAAATGTCTATTTTTGGGGGCATGTACTCAGGTAAGTGGTGACCTTAGCAAGAGTCCTCTCTGTGTAGAGCCAAAAGAGCTGGATATTGCACAAATAGAGGGCAAGATAGATATACAGCATTTTCATTATGGTTCTTACTGGCTCAATTTCCCTTCATTCCAAAGGTTAGAGATGGTTGTATGAGAAAAGATTTAAGTTAAATAAGAAGAATGTCTTGTTTTTATGAGACATAGGGATAGGTTAATAGGATATTTGAATCATTTGGGAAACTTTCAAGACTAAAGATGTGGGCAATTTAAGCTGGAATAAGTTAGTCTTTCATGAATAAAGAATGTCTCTAAATTTCCCTGTAAGTCTTTGGCTTGTTCCATAAAGTCGTACACATAAGACTACAAGGGGATAGTTTTTACTTTTGCATGTACTTATAGGATAAATTTGCCCTGTCTGAAAATATTGAATTTTCTAACTGGTTGATTTATTCGGAGGTTTCTGAATATTTCAGTATGCAATCAATTGCACTTTTAATAAACCATAAACAATGTTTACTGCTTTATTTATTGAATTTAATTAAAGTGACTTGATGGCTAACTAGTACAGTGATTTTGACAGGCCCCAGACACTGGGTCTAATTACTGGAGACAACAATACAGAAAGATGATAAGATGATTGCATTCTTAAAAAATGTAACAAAACAAAGCAAAATAAATTTTCGTTTCTTTGTTTGGAGGCAGAGTTTGCCTGAAAAATAGAAGGCCAATGTTGTGAAGACTTTCCTGTGGCTGTCCGTGTTTTCAAGCAGGTGCAGGTGACACAAGACTCCTTTTAGAGAATAGCCTTCACAACTCCTCACAGCCTCACTGCTGGTTTTCCCCAGAGGTGTAAATAGATTCAAAGGTCATCTGCTTCTTAATATCTTATTTCACTCCTTTTGGAGTGGTTTCAGTTTGAATTAGCATCATTAAGATGAGGCATCTCCCCAGTCAATCTGAAAGAATCAAAAGAGCCCTTATACCCCCCTACAGAGCCTTTTGCAATCCTCTGGGTCTTAACACTCCAAATGATTTGATTATGTTTGTTTATATAATAGTTGCAATATTGATTCAAACTAGAGGTGGCCAGGAAGGGTCAAACTGTGCTTTATGTTTCCTTGTAGTCATATAGATCATAGCCTATTACTTCCACATCATCTAGAGGAAAGAATTGCCATCAGCTTTCTAAAATCAAAATGCATTGCAAAAAATTTTATAGACCTTAAGAGAGCTTTGACAAAATTGGTTGGCACAGTAGTAATTTGGTTTTCATGAAGAAGTTTTCTTTCATGAATAAATAGCACTGTGTTTACACACAGAATAAAGCTCACTGGAAATCTTTCTATTTGTTTTTGACAAATTCACTGAAAAATTGACAAAGCAAACATTTATTTTAGACACTGCTAGCCAATCCAATAAAGATCCTGGTGAACTAAACTTTTAAGATTTTTTTTGGCCAACAGACTGAAAGGTTGTTTTCAATACTTCTTTATGTTTCCACATCAAACACCCATAAATGTACTGCAATCTATAATATATAACCCTCGCGTTAAAGAAACCCTGTAGCATGAAGGCCCAAGTCGGTCTTTTGTACTTGCACTTGGTGTGAGTCCATCAGTACTGGGGGAAAATTATGCCCTAGTAAACAGCTTTGGGTTCATTCCCATTTGCAAACACTCAGTATAATGTTCCACAAAGAAATTCAATTAAAAGAATCCACACAATATCATATGTGCATGTGATGATTAAATGACCCAAAGCTTTTCCATTTCTGGGGACCTACAATGTGTGTCATCTTTGGATTTTTCACTACCTCTAGAGAGAGCAGGAGACAAGCATGTCCCTGAAGCACTAGGTTTTCAGCAGGAATGTTCATGACTGGATTGCCTCTGACTCTGGCCAGGGACTCATTGGTTGTCTTTGGCAGGTGTTTGTGCTTGTGTACAGGGAAGGGAGAGATAGGCAAATGACCCTGAGAAAAATTAAAGAGAAAAAAATGCAATGTAGCACTTTGCTGGAAGATCCACACATAGGGAAAGTCAAAGGATAAAATAAAAATGAGTTTTATGTCATTTTATTCTGAAAATGCAATTTTTGTGTTTACTAACTTCCACAACAATGCAATAGTTTTGACATGACAGTTATATTACAAAAAAGCAAATATGATTTAACTAAAATGACATTGTACTAGCTTTAAACAAAGCAAACATTTGACAAAAGATGGAGAAAAGAGAAAACCCTCTTTTGTTGCCCCACATAAATCCTAATACACTGGAAACAGAAAATCCCTTTAGCGAGAGGGTAATGAACTAATAAATGAAAAAAAGAATCCTCATTGAACTGGAATAGTTTTATAAGTATAAGCATTGCAAGGATAGAAATTGTATCTGAGCTCATCTTACTTTGTATAGTAAGTGTAGTACCACATGATGTGCTATATATTCAATAAATAGTTTTTTTTCTTTTCTTTTTTCTTTTTGAGATGGAGTCTCGCTCTCTTGCCCAGGCTGGAGTGCAATGGCGTGATCTCAGCTCACTGCAACCTCTGCCTACCAAGTTCAAGCGATTCTCCTGCCTCAGCCTCCTGAGTAGCTAGGATTACAGATGTGTGCCACCACGGCTGGCTAATTTTTGTGTTTTTTTATTTTTTTGGTAGTGACGGGGTTTTGCCATTTTGGCCAGGCTGGTCTTGAACTCCTGACCTCAGGTGATCTTCCCGCCTTGGCCTCCCAAAGTGCTGGGATTACAGGTGCGAGCCACTGCGCCGGTCTCGATAAATATTTTGTGAATGAATAATTTTCAGTCTGGAAAGTTTAAATGTTTTTTCCTTGTTTAGATGGATTTTTCCAAGGCAGATTCATTTCATACGCTGAAAGGGAGATTGGAAACCAGATGATAGAGTTCAAGGGAACTAAGATCAGAAAAGGGGAGAGGACCAGGGCCAGGGAGTACACAGCAGGCTGGGTGCTCTGAGAGACTTGTTATTTTGGTGGGGTAACTCTAGGTCTAAGAAACTCCTTGGGTAAAACCAAGTGACCCTTGGCATGTGATGCCTAGACCCAAGCAGCTCCAGCTTTGGCCCCACTTTGTTCTGAAGAACACTTCTAAGTTCTCAGTGGTACTTTCTGATAAAGATCAGTTTGGGGATCCTATCTAATCCACCACTCCCTAAAACTACTGAACTTTAGTGCTGGCTTGGGGAAAATTTTCGGTGTCAAGGGGAAAATTTTCCAACATCCTCCCGAATCTCATCTGCAATTTTAAAAACCTTTCTCTGGCATTTAAGTTTTATTCAATAGGACTTCATTAAAGTTAAATATCTGGCAAAACAAACTTGCCGAGCTGGAGTGAAGCCTGCATTGTTTCATTGCAGCCAAATGCATAAATGATGCTTGAGACCATTTTCAGGGTGAAAAGAAATCTGGAGAGTTTTATATTATTAGAGCAGTGCAAGAATAAATTTGAGGGCTCAGAGAATTCAAAGCCTTCAAAGTTTTGCCCAGATCTCACCATAAATATTGAGAGGGATAACAAGACAAACCACGAGGAATCATTTAGGCTTAGTAGAGGAAGCTAAACAGAACTTCCTTTACACTAATGTGCTGCAGGTTTCTTAAAGTTCCCACTGATCTAATAAAGAAAAAATAAGTTTGCTTTATTCTCTAGGGGGTGCTTCCAAAAGGGAGAAAAAGCTCTTCATGCCTGTCTTCAAACTATAACCTTCCCTCCCTCCTTCCCTCCTTCCCTTCCCTTCCCTTCCCTTCCCTTCCCTTCCCTTCTCCTTCCTTCCTTCCTTCCTTCCTTCCTTCCTTCCTTCCTTCCTTCCTTCCTTCCTTCCTTCCTTCCTTCCTTCCTTCCTTCCTTCCTTCCTTCCTTCCTTCCTTTCCTACCTTTCATTAATTCCTAAACACTTTCTGAGAACCTATTGTGAAGATGTTAGATAGTCTGAGGCATATAGGACACAACTCTTACCTTCATGGAAATAAATATGCAAATGATATTCAAAGTATGCTGGAATGTGTAATGTCCTTCATTCAGAGCTTGCTTGCAGGCGAGGCCACGGAGAGGGGCCCTTGGGGCGGGAGCTCCCGCATGAAGAGTTGGCACATGGAAAGTGTGGCAAGAGGGCAGATGGACCATAATGTGAGTGAGATTTGGTATTTTTTAAAAAGAAATGAAATAGAATACTAAGTTCATGACTCTCGCATCCTATATGAACTATGAAAGCTTATGGTGAGTATATTTCAAAGGAAATAAAATTCAACATACGAAGAATGGGAAGCTAACATTACCCTGTTGGCTGTGCAGATTTCATCTTCATTATTTCAATTAGCCCTCACAATAAGCTTATAAGGCATGCATTTTTCCTATTTCCTTTTTAGTTGTAGAAACTAAGCCTCAGAGAGAGATTCCCAAATTGTTTAAGCTAAACTGTGACTGTAAATACTGTTCTGCCTGACTCTCACATTTCTTTGGGATTGGAGAGGCTACAAAACATGATGGAGAATCTGAAAAAAAATTAAAAAGGATTAGACAAGGATCTCTTTTGGTATCTTCTCACAATGTTGGGAATATGATGAAAATGGCTTTCTTATTTCTGGTGCTCTGTTGCACACAACAAATCCCTTTATAATAAGAATTAGATGAGTTCCTGTAATATCTTTTAGGGTAGCCAAATAATTATTTTCCATGGCAATCTTCAAACTTATTAAAATATCAACCATCCCAGGGAAGATTCAGATATAACTAGATAACTTCAAAACAGAAAATGAAAACCAGTCAAAGAAACATTGTTATGAATACCATATAAATCAAATGTCATATATGCCTTTTATTCATAAATAACGTGAACCATTTACTGCCTTCTCAAATAGTTCAGTGAATATTTTAGAAGATTTTCTAATTGCAATGTCATTGCATTTCCATTCCTTAGTGCTTAGCCCTCTAATTTGAGATCTACTGGAGGGCAACATTTGCAAATTAGAAACATAATTGAAATCTACTGCTGAATAAATTGATGTTTACCACTACATAAAATTAGTGCAATCGTTTTAAATGGTATGGAATCTATTTTCTTTTCACTTCACTGGCTTCTTGTTTTTCTATGATGGAACTGTAGCTGGAGATGACTCTCAGAAAGACAAACTTTCCCCTTCGATATTCTCCCAAATGAGTACTATGAGGAAAGGAATGGTGACATTACTGGGGAAGCACAGGATGCTGTGGCCTTCCATGATGATTGGTCCTCTCTAGTTCTCTTAATTTTGAATCAAAGTGGACTAAAGATATTGTTGGGAGACTAACTCCAACTGAAAAGATGACAAAAACATGAATAATTGAAAGATGTGAACAGAGTAAATTTACATTAGACCAGTACAAAAATAATACTGAATTCATAAGTGTTAAATTACTCATTAAATTCAAAGTTTTTAAAACAAATGACTCTGCAAGACACACTATTAAGAGAATGGAAAACATAAGCCATAGACTGGGAGAAAATATTTGCAAATCACATACCTGAGAAATATCCAGAATATTCAGAATATATATATCTAGAACATACAAAAACTATTAAAATTAAACAAAAAGAACAAACAATCCAATCAATAATGGCAAAGATCAAATAGGCACCTACCCAAAGAAAATATACAAATGAAAAATAAGCACATGAAAAAAGATACCCAACATAATTTGCCATTAAGGAACTGTAAATTAAAACAGCAATGAAAAATATTACACATATATTAGAATTACTAAAATCCAAAATCTGACAATATCAATTACTGCTAAGGATACTGAACAACAGAAAGTCTCAATCATTGCCAGTGGAAAATAAAAATGGCACCACTGCTTTGGAACAGAGGTTGGTAGTTTCTGCCAAAACTAAAATCTTACCACATATGCTCTTAGATATTTACACAGTTGACTTGAAAATTTATATGCAGGGATGTTTATAGTAACTTTATTAATAATCACCAAAACTGTAAGCAACTAAGGTGTCCTTCAATATGTAGGTAGATAAAGTATAGTCCATCCATACAATGGAATACTATTTAGTAATAAAAATAAATGAATCATCAAGCCTCGAAGAGACACAAAGAAACTTAAATGCTTACTGTTAAGTGATAGAAACCAGCTTGAAAAAACCATATGCTCTATGATTTCATTTTTTTGTAGATATTCTAGAAAAGACAAAAGCTTAGACATTAAATAGTTCAGTCGTTTCCAGAGCTTTGGGGAAGTAGTAAGATTGGCTAGATAAAACACAGGGAGTTTTAGTGGTGGTGAAACTATTACATATCATACTGTAATGGTGGATATATGAAATTACACATTTGTCAAAACTCATAAAACTGCATAACCCAAGGAATGAACCCTAATGTAAACAATGGACCATAGTTAATAATGTATCAATATTTGTTTCTCAATTGCATCGTACTAAAGAAAGATGTTAATAATAGGAGATAACATGAAAACAGTGAGCAGGCAGGAAAAGAGCCATATAGTGGTTGTCTGTAATTTCTGCTCGATTTTTCTGCAAACATAAAGCTTCTGTAAAAATAAAATTTATTAATTAAAAGAAAAGGTGCTGACCTAAATAACTTTGGAAATGAGTGGAGACTAAGAGTAAAGACAAAAGGAACTATATATACATACCGTAGTCTAGTTGATAAAGTTGCTTCTTCTGGCAGTACAGATGAACAATTCTGAAACCACTATGCATGTATACTAGGATTGAACAAATAGGTAATGTATATCTGGATGGCAGGAGAAAGTTTCTTACTGTTGTAATAGGAAGTTACAAGTAAGCAAATGGGGAAGGCAAGAATAAATCATTTAGTACTGGATTACAGTTGGATACCTCAATATGAACTCATATTTAGTTCAATATAGATACAAATAACTAAATATAGAAATAATAATAGATATCTACATATACATGAGTTAGTGCATATACATATATTTCTGAGCTCCATTTACTGAGAGGGCCTGGAAGCAATGACAATGCAGATGCAATGAGCACATCCAGACCCCAGACCTTGGTTTCAAATGCCATTCTCTATGTAAGGAAACCAGGCCTCCTTGGAGAAGTGCCTAACTCTAGAGCAGGGCCAGGGAATACACAAAATAGGCTTAGACTATATTATAGTAACAGAAAATAAAGAAAAGCTAAAGAGAAAATCTAACGGAGATATGTCAAAGTATCCAGAAACCAAGAAAGAACTCTTGATGGCTAAAGTTGGAACAATTTGAGCAACAAAATTAACAACATAGTATTAGATTGTAATCAAGGTATAAAATAAATACCTATGATTTCATACTGATATAAATATATGATTCAACAAACAAATAAATGAGAGGCAATAAACAAATCTTATTTGTAAAATTTCAAATAATTTGTGTAGATACATTGCTCTCAAGAAGGTGAAGCATAATTCTCCCACTCCTTAAATGTGGGATAAATATAGTGACTGTCTTCCAAAGAGTACAGTATGAAAAATGTGGAAAAATAGTTCCTTTGCAGTGCAGAAACCTGAAAAACACTATCTCAACCATGTGATCAAGCTTAACATCAACATTGATGTCACATTGATAATAGGTGCCCTTGACATGATGTGATAAAATTGACACTTTACCTCTGTATCTTTCTCCCCAAAACCCACATCTCCACTCCAATCATGAGAAAAACATCCAACAAACCCACATTGAGGAACATTCTACAAAATATCTGACCAGTCTTCCTTAGAGACACCAAAACCAAAGAAAGCCTGAGAAACTGTCACGGTCTAAATAAATTTGAAAATTAAATATAATGTGGTATACCAAATAGGATCTTGGAAGGGCAGACATCATATTAGATAAAAACTGAATAAATATGAATACAGCATGGACTTGACTTAGTGATAATGTATCAGTGTTGGTTATGATGTTACTTGTGAAAAACACACCATATGAGATCTTAACAACAGAAGAAAATGGATGCTGGGCATGTAGGAAGTCTCTGTAATATCTTTGCAACTTTTCTGTAAATCTAAAACTACCCTAAAATAAAAAGCTTATTTAAAAATATATTTAAAAAAAAACAAAAAAGAAGAGTATGAACATAAGGATAACCTGAATCTGGGACAAAAAATGGCTAGAAAGTGATTGCGATAATATCAACACAAAGGAAAATAAAAAATGTCAAGATGGAAGTATTTACAGAATTGTGGAATGACTGTGAACACTTTGGTTTTAAATCTATTTGGGGATATATGACAAGTTTGGGAATTATCCTTGGTATATGTTAAAACAGAGTTTAAATGGCATTCTCTTTTTTTAAAAAAATGTATTTTATCTTGAGGGAGTGCACGTGCAAGTTTGTTACCTGGATATATTGTACGAAGTTGAGGTTTAGGTTATTAATGATCCCATCACCCAGGTACTAAGCATAGTACTCTGTAATTAGTTTTTCAACCCTTGCCCTCTCTCTTCCTTCCCCCCTTTAGTAGTCCCCAGTTTCTATTTTTGCCATCTTTATATCTATGAGTACCCAATGATTAGCTCCTACCTGTAAGTGAGAATATGTGGTATTTGGTTTTCTGTTCATGTATTAATTCACTTAGGATAATGGCCTCCAGCGGCATCTATGTTGCTGCAAAGAACATGATTTCATCCTTTTCATGGCTGTGTAGTATTTCATGGCATATATGTACTACATTTTCTTTATCCAATCCATCATTGATGGGGACCTAGGTTGATTCCACATCGTTACTATTGTGATACATTCCCTTTTTTTTTTTTTAACACCATTACCCTATTTCTGGTCTTTTTACCTTATATATTCCAAAATTACATTTCCATTTTTATCTCTCACTCATTTAAACAAACCTATCTTCCAGGCAAACTGGTCTACTCACCACCTGTTAATTATGCATGAAGATCCATCTGCTTGAGTTATTCTCTTCACTTGAATGTGCTCTTCTCTTGCAGTTCCAATCATCTATCCTGAAATTCTAACCATCCACAAAGAATTAATGGGCCTGCCTTGATTTCCCCAGATAAAAGGGACCCCTTCCTTCTCTGACCCATGAAGTCACTCTGTACTGCTCACATTAGCTGTATATGGCTTTGTATTGTGGTATATGTTACCTAGGTCCCCTATTGGCTATTAAATACTTAAGAATGAGGGCCTGGTTTTTACATCTTTGCAGTTCCTTTGGTTCTCTTCGTAGGTATTTACAAACTACTGATCTAGTGAAGGTTATCAATGTTGGACAGTCATTTTCAGTTAAAGAAAAAAATGAAACTATCAATTGGACTAAATTAAATATAAAAATTTTGATTATTCATAACAGAAGCCATTTGATGGAAAGGGACTGCTATATTTCCCCCACATCTGTTATTATTGTGGTTTCTCCATTTGTAGTTGAAAATGCAGAGTCAATGTGTGTCAGGTAATGCTTCTTGTGTGTGAGCCATTATTACAATAATTAATAACAATGGCAGCTCAGTTGATAGGAACTTGGCAATGTGTGTATCCTTATCTTCAAAGCTCCAAATGGTTTGGAATTTGGCTTTTTGTAAAACCGTTTAATAAGAAAGTGTGTGTTTAGAATCTATTCCCAAAGACTGACCCTTATCTCTGAAGTCCTTAATGAGAAAGCACCTGACAAATTGACTGGCACACTCCACTCCTCCACATAATTTCCCTTCCTACCAAGTGAGTTTCTTGCAGTCTCTACTTCTAACTTAGAAAGCGTTGAATGATGAACAGTCTGAGGCCAACGTCTGACGATTCAGAAAGCTGTCTTCAAGAGGTGATTTCACAAAGTAAAATTAACTTACTGAAAAAGTGGAAAACCAATCAACCTTTTTTTCATTGGAGCAATTAACTATTTGATGAGTTTCACTGGACTGAATTGAATGATGGTTTTAGTACTTCCTAGCTGCCTCAAAAAGGAATCTTGAGGGCGACTGCATTTTTTTTTTTGTTTAATGAAATATAGTTCCACAAAACAGCAAATGCAAATAGACAGAAATCAAATGTATTATCAATCAACACAAGTATTATTTAAGTCTATTCATAAAACTTATAATTAAAATTTATTAGTTATGTATTTATTAACAATAAATATTCAATAAGTAGCTAATGTTGGTAAGGTTAATATTGTGACAAAAATGTAAAAATTGTAAATGAAAATATCTGGCCTCATTTCACTGGAAATATATTTTAAAATATAGGCAAACTTTTTCATGTGAAAAGAACTCACCCAAATGTTGCTAGAAAAATTATAATCACTGACTCCACTGTTATTATCAAGAGAAATAATTAGTAGTTTATTACACTACAAAAATATTTCTATTGTGGGAGATGGAAATTACAAAATGATGTGAAAGTTTAGAACATGTTAGGTAACTTTTAAATCATGTGTTCAAAAATATTTATTCTTTAAGGAAAATGCTCAAAAAATAAGTTTAAGGGGTTAAGAGTTTAATGGGAAATGGAGAATTGATAATGTGAGGACTACTCATTCAAGAAGCTTGGCTGAAAAGAATGAGATCCGGAGGACAGTATGTAAGAGGGATCACAAAGTAAAGGAAACTTAAAAAGGTGAAAACAAAAAACCTGTAAGATAAGCCTGATTATTTTAATAAACTGAGAGATAGTGTCAGTCGTGAAGAATTCGGTGAGAGTAGGAGAATGGAGCAGAGTGGAAGGTGTCAAGAGCAAAAATAGACAAGTTGTCCTTGAATAAAATGATTCATTGTCCAGGAGACTGGAAGGAAGAGGAAAAGATGGATGGAAACGTGGACCCCGTTAGAAGTTAAGTACTTGAGAGGAGAGTAAAGATTTGGAATAAAGGGCAGCCAGATGAGAGAGGCAGAAAAACAAAGGATCACTAAATAAATACAGTGCTGAGCCAGATTGGAAACCCCACACATTGTAGGGGCACTAATATGTATGGTGTTTTTATGATATCCTTTTGCCATGCTTAACAATTTGGGTACAATAATGGTAATAGTAACTTACTATGATAAGAACTTATATTAGCTCATTTAGTCTTCACAAGTAGCCTCTGAAATAAGCACAGTTATTATTTTCATTATACCAATGATGAAATTGAGGCTTTCAGTGAAGAAATATGCTTAAACGTACATAACTGGTAAGCATTAAAACCAATATTTATTTGAACCCAGGCAGTCTGGCTTAGAGAGTGGGTTTATGCTGGCTTGCTTATATTTGTAGGTATATTGTTTTAAACCAGGGACTTGAGTCGTCAAATGCAAACAAAAAAACAACCAAACAAAAACACTGAAAAAACAAACAACAAAAACCAACCAGTAAGGCAAGGGGATTCAACTGTTAATGATGGCTCATAGAACCGTTTAGGGGACTAACAATGCAACCCAAGCTGAATAAGGAAGGATTCTAGGAAGGATATCTCACTGGTAACCTATCGAGGACCCAGAAGATTATGAGCAGAGGACTGGATGCTGGAGGTTTCCAAGGTGATGCATTTCTAAGTGGTGATACGGTTCAAGCTGGCACCACTGGGTATGAGTAGTTGGAGTGGATGATGTAGAGAGGAAATGAAAGACTCAGGAGGATTTGAGGAGCTAACAGAGTTATGGTGAATTCTTATTTATAAAGAAGACTATGTTCTAAGGAATATTTATTTCTGAAAGATTGCTTTCATTTAGCCGATATTTATGTACCTGCTTATAACACAGGCAGAGTTCTAGGTGGTCAGGATACAATAATGGGCAAAAAAACAAAGCTGTTGCCTCATGGAGTTTACATTCTAGTATTTATATGCCAGGTAGTGGTAAGTGCCTAAGAGGAAACATTAAGCAGAGAAAGTGTGATGGTTAATTTTATGTGTCAATTTGACTGGATTATAGGATGCCCAGATGTCTGGTTAAGCAGTATTTCTGTGAGGGTGTTTTTGGAAGAGATTAGCATTTTATTCAGTGGATTGAGTGAAGTGGAATTGTTTTCTCCAATATGGATGGGCATAATTTAATCAACTGAGGGTCTGAATAAAACAAAATGGTGGAGAGAGAGGGAATTTGCCCTGTCTTCCTGATTGCTTGGACTGGGACATTAGTCTTCTCCTGTTCTTGGAGGTCCTGATTCTCAGGCCTTCAGACTTTAAACTCTTCTGCACCATGGACTCTGGCTTTCAGGCCTTTGAACTATACCACTGGCTTTCCTATGTCTCCAGTTTGCAGACTGCAGATCATGAAATTTCTTACCCTTCATAATTACATGAGCCAACATCTTATAAGAAATTATCTATCTATCTATCTATCTATCTATCTATCTATCTATCTATCTATCTATCTATCATCTATCTATCTATCTCTATCCATATCCATTCATCCATCCATCCATCCATCCATCCATCCATCCATCCATCCATCCATCAATCCATCCATCCATTTGTTCTGTTTCCCTGGAGAATGTTGATTAATATAAAAGAAGAATGGGGCTGAGCATGATGGCTCACTGTAATCCCAGTACTTTGGGAGGCCAAGGGAGGAGGCTAGGAGTTTGAGACCAGCCTGGGCAACAAAGTGGCACCTATCTCTACAAAAATAAAAAATTAGCCAGATATAGTGGCTTATGACTACAGTCCCAGCTACTTAGGAGGCTGAGGCAGGAGGATCACTTGAGCTTAGCAGTTTGAGGCTGTAATGAGCTATGATTGTGTCACTGCACTCCAGCTTGGGTGACAGAGTGTGAGAGACTGTTTTACACACAGACACACACACACATACACACACACACATGGAAATAGGTAGTGTCAGGGTAATGGGTGTGACTGCTATAAAGGGTGATCAGGACCCAATGAGAGACCTGTGTAGCTTAAAGGATTGAGTAATTATTTAAAGAGGTGTTGAAGAGTGTGGGGGGAGATGTGCTGTTTTGTTGGGGTCTGAGAATGAGTGAGATCTGTGACCAATTAATTTCAAGATGCTCTTCAGATATCCAAGAGCAATATTGACTGTTAAGTAAAAGTTGAATATAAGATTCTGGATTTCATAGAGAAATTCATAAGTCTGGGTTTGAGATATAAATTTGAAAATCATACAGATGATACATAAAATCATAAAAAATGAATGTGATCCTTAAGGACAAGAGGACAGGTAGAGATGAGAGATACTCAGATGACTGTATGCAGAGACACTACTGAAAGACAGGGATATAAGCATCCAGCAAGGGGACTGACTGAGAAAAAGTCACCAGAGAAAAAGGAGAAAAACCAAAAGAGTGATGTCAGAGACTGTGTGAAGAATGCATTTTAAGATGGAGTGATTAATATTCAAATATTGCTGAGGAGTCAAATATTGCTGAGGAGTAAACGAAAATGGAGACTGAGAACTCACCAGTGAATATAGCAATGAGCAGGTCATTAATGGCTTTGACAGAGCAGCCTGATTGGTGATGGGTCAATAGAGAATGGAGGAAATGAAATGGAGAAAGTACCAACACATCTTCCTAGGAATGTTTCCATCAAGCAGAGCAGAAAAATATGACCGTTGGGGAGAGAGGTGAGACCCCAGGAATTTTTTAAAGCTTAAGGTGAAAAAAATTGCAGCATATTTGGGGGTTGATGGAAGCTAACTAGTAGAGAAGGATAAATTGATGATGCAGGAGAGAGAGGGACAATTGTTGGAGCATTGCTGACACATAAATGAGAGACAATGAGGTGCAGACACAGGTAGAGGGGTTGCCCTTGGGAACACAAACAATCCATCTATAGTTGCAACTCTAAAGTTGTGAAGAGGCTGGAATGCTAACTGATTGGTGTCAGGGACACTATTTATTCTGGACCCTCACTTAGTACTGCTAAGCATAGTATAAATCTCAGTAAGTAATGGTTAATAAAGTTGAACATAGAAACTTTATACAGTGAATTGCATTTCAGCTGTCAAGGAGAAGACAACTGAATCACTGAATGAGCAATGCTAATAAATCGTGACAATTAAAAATCTGTGTGGTAAGCTATGAAATCAGTATTTAGTGTGACTTTCACTTTCAGAAGTGAGATTCCTTTACTGAAAACTACAGTCTGTGAAATGGGGGTTATTACTTCCCCCCAACCTCCCATCTCTTTTGCTGATGAAATAAATCTGTTTTTCACCCACACTGGTGTTTTACTAATTATATTTTACGGTTGTTTAAAATTTCTACCTTGTATCTTACCTCTGTACATAGAGCCTACTTTTGCAAACAGAGGAAAACTGTGTATTCTTTTATCTTTTTATTTTCAGAAAATGAGGTGTGTTACAGTGGAGAGATATCTGAAATAGGAATCAGGACTGTGTTTCTTGCCCTGGATCTGCCACTAACTCACTGGCAATTGGCTTCCTCTCTGGAAAATGAAGTAGTTGGTCCAGAGGATCCATAAAGTCCCTCCTGGATCCAAATAATGAAATCATAATAACAATCTAAATAATTCAGAAATTCACAGCTGATGCCCTTTATTTTTATATGCCCATAATATTCTATGTCAAGAAAAGTCACATTTATATTGTGATGTTACCAATCACTCATGCATTAATATCTTACACGGTTGTTGTGAAGATTAAAGAGAAAATGCGAAAGAAATTTCACAAACTGTAAAGTGAAATACTGTCAGTCATTAATAACATGTAGGCACTGAAATATTACATCCATTACTATCTTCCAGACTCTGCTTTTACTATTTGGCTTTTGGGACATCCAATAAAGTTCATATCCAAGGAATGCAAATGGGGAAGGAGGAGGTTTTATTTGAAGAAAGCCTACAATTGTGTTTTTTTACTTTCTTGTCGAAAATAGCCTTAAGCTACCACAGGAGGAAGAAGATTTGGAGAAAGGCATTGAGATAAGTGTAAGGACTGGATGTACTGGTGTTAGTTTAGCCTCAAACATATCTGCATCAGAGTAGCATGGAAAGCCTATTGTCAGGTTTTATAAAATGTACAGCACTATTTGAAAAACAAAAACTAGGTAAATTAAAAATTATAATTAATTAATGTGATAATTTTAAGTTTTAAGGCTAAATTAACAATCTACCTTAATCTATTATCATAGCTACACTTTTGCTTCCTTCCCAAGTTATTCCTTTCTGCATATGTCTCATGTATTTTTCTATTTGTATACATTCCTTTATTCATTTTTAGGAAGAAAATTTAATAATGAGCATAGATCTGGTGGTCTCTATTTTTTTTTTTTTTAGTAATAAGAATTGTGCCTACCCGCCAGATAAATTGTTGAAATGGGTATGCTATCACACCAATGATAACAATGACCATAGATTTTAGATTTGTACGGCACTTAATTTTTTCAGAGCAGCTTTATAATTATCTCTTTTTTTCCAACAATACCATTTATGAGCCATATGACCAGACAAACCACTTAACCTCTCTGTGCCAAAGGTTTCTTACCTTTAATATACGAGTCATATTACCTTTAAGATACGAGTCATATTTCTTACCTTTAAGATACGAGTCATATCACAATACTTCTCTCAGAATTGTGTGAAAATTAAATAAGTTAATCTATAAAAAATATTTAAGGAGTGCTTAGCATATAGTAAGCACTCAATAAACATTTATCATGAGTTGTGAATGTCAAAAAATGTTGATGATGATGATAATGATGATGATGATGACTTTCTACCAGTGGTTTAGAGATTATAAATGTATTAGGTCCAAGTGCCATTTTGCACACTGATAAATAGTGCCACTGATTCACCAACCATAAGGGTTATAAACTGCGTGCCTAAAAGCTGTCCAGCAATAATATGAGTAAAACGTATTAGGACTGATTGTGGCAAATCGAGTAGACTGCACCTCTAAAACCAGCAAGCCCTACTCAGCCCCAGGCAATGTTGCCATATGGAGTACAGTCCTAATATTGCCACGTTGTCCAATTTCTCTAAAAGGTAGAGATTTATATTTTTATTTAATCTTCTAACTTAAAAAAGATTGGCAAGTTATTTGAGTTTTTTATAAAACATGGTGTGGGCCAAACACACACCAATCCATGGAAGGACTTAGAACTATGACAGGCAGCTTCCTGATGGGTTTTCATCACTGTAGTGCACACAGTAGGTCCTTGATGGAATCTTGATTGACTGTAAAAATTGAGGAATCATAGTTAATTGAAAGATTGAGGCAATATTCTAAAATAGATGTGAAATCAGTATGTTGAAGAGATATCTGCACTCTTCCAGCTGTTCATTGCACTGTTCATTGCAGGACTATTTACAATAGCTAAGATATGGAATCAACTTCAATGTCCATCTATATATGAATGGATAAAGAAAATATGGTATATATACACAATAAAATAATGCTCAACCTCAAAATAGAAGGAAACCCTGTCATTTGCAGCAACATGGGTGAAACTGGAGGATATTTTGCTAAGTGAAATAAGCCAAGCAAAGAAAGACAAATACTACATGATCTTATTTGTATGTAGATTTTAAAAAGTAGAACTCACAGAAAGAGATAGTACAATGGTAGTTACCAGAAGTTGGGGATGGGGTGGGGGATGGGAAGATGTTGGTCATAGGGTAGAAAGCTTCAGCTAGCAGGAGAAATAAGTTTTTGAGATCTATTGCACAGTATGGGGACTATAGTTAATAATAATGTATTATGCATTTCAAATGTGCTAAGAGTAAATTTTAAATATTTTCACCACAAAAACTAACTATCTGAAGTGATGGATATGTTAATTAGCTTGATTTAATCATCCCACAATGTTTACATACATCTAAACATCACATTGCAGCCATAAATGTATATAATTTTTATTTGTTAATTAAAAATAATAAGAAATGTGTTAGTTTCATAATTTGAAATTTTCCAGATATCATCCTGTTTTTGATTTTTGGTTTTTTTAAATTATGGTCAGAGAAAATGTTTGTATGACTGGAATCCTTATAAGTTTGTTAAGATTTGTTTTACGGGCCAGAATATGGTCTTTCTAGGTAAACGTTTCATGTCTGCTTAGAAAGATTGTGTATTTTGTTGCTCTTTGGTGTAATGCCTTAGAAACAGCAATTAGGTGAAAAAAAAATAGCCATGTGAGACCCTCAAGGGGAGTTGGTAATTGACAGATAGGAAAATATAAAATAATAGCTAAAGATCAAAGAGGCACTGTCTGGGTAATGTGGATAGCATCCCCAGAGGGGCCTTAGGATACAGTAAATTGTGTTCTTATAGATTTCCTGATTCTTTGGGAGAAAGGATGATGGGCAGGAAAGTAGGCAAGAAGATGGGAAGTGCCGCAGGAGGAAAGAGCAAACCCCAAAATAAGAGAACAGTTCTTCCTAGATCCCTAAGTCATGCTTTTCCATTTTACCAGGCTATTTCTAAATTAAGGTAACAACTGCACAGCTTTTTACAATATACAGAACATTAGTTGAGCCTTGCTTGCAGGTGTCAGTATAGTATTTGGCTCTACTACAAGTCCAGGTGGTGATTATTGATGTTCTGCCTGTGATTAGGAAAGTAGTAGAGTCTGAAGCTACCATTTTAGAGCCGAATAAATGTGGTTCTCTGACTTCATTGACAGGAAAAAAAGCTTGTCAATGATGCAGGCAAATGACTCACTTTTGATGTGATTCCATTTTATGGAACCTTCAATTCTTTATGACTTTAAAAAAACCGTTTTAAATCAGTTAAGTTCTATTTCTTTGATGATTTCTTTATCACAGAGGGAGACCCTTAGATAAATTGCAAAGGGATGAGTCATAATGAGTTTTCATTGATGCATGTTGCCTCTCATCACCAATTCCACTGATACCCTATAGGGAGAATAAAGAGCCTCTCATCTCGCTGTTTGATGGCATAAAAGGGCCTATATCTGACACCTAGAGCTTTAGCCCGCCCTTTCTGAACCAGATAGACTTGCCTAGAGGCAGAAAGGAAAAGGGCTTTGTTCCTTGACCCCTCCTCCCTAGGAAAGCTCTAATCCAGTCAATTTTATTCCTGATGGATTAGAGAATACCCAGACACCGTGCTGCATCATTATCCTTCCAGACATTTGTCCCACATTTGCACCTGCTCTCAGTTCCTATTCCATTGAGACAGAAGACTTAAATGTGGTCCAATCCTACGTTTACTGTGAAGGGTTTCTTTGTTCTTGTAATATTAGCTATTCCATCATCGGTTCACCTGGGATTTAACCGTAAGACAGAATTTTACCCTTCAGTTCCACAAGTAATTGAGAAATGAGTGTTTAAAAATAGTGTAAACGACATAGGGATTTTTTTCCTTCAATTTTTGAATCCTCAAATCCTACAGCACCTGATGACTACAAAGCACTCAATAAATGTTTGCTGAACCAGGCAGGGGACTCCAGAAATGTTTGTGTACGTGTACATATATGAGTTTTGAAGATACACTTATATTTAGATAACTTTATGGATTTGGAGGAGTCTGATGAGGATACTATTGAATTAATACAATACTCCACTGATATGGAATAGTGAATTCTGGTAACTATAACCATCTTCCAGAATTCCACAAGTAAGTGAACAGAGGCTTTTAAATAACAGGAGAGAGAAAAAGCTGTCCCAAAGCCTATTCACTTACAAGATATGTACACAGTGCCAAAATTACTGAATTAAAGAGCTTGGTCTTTTAGTTTTGCTATTAATATTTACATTGTTTTATTTATCTGGGTTACTGAGAGTTTCTTGATTTCCCCTAAAATTTTGCGCTAGATACTTGTTTATGAGCTTAGCGTGTCAACTGCTGAGCCCCAATGTCAGTAAGCTTCTATAGAGTTTGTGTAACTAATGCTTTAAGTACCTGATGGTACAGATGAGCTGTTGCATTTGTAAACTCATCTTCAGGAATGACATTCTTGAAAAGAAGCTTTTTAAAAATGGGTTTTGCAGTTTTTACTGCTTTTTACTTAGAATTAAGCATCCAGTGCCATCATACTATAACTGCCATTGATAAATATTATTATTATTATTATTTGTTTCTTGGACACATGGTGTCACTCTGTCATCCCAGAGACAGAGCCCTTCTCATTTCTGTCTCTATGCAAGCCCATCTGGTTCAGAAAGGGCAGGCTAAAGCTCTAGGTGTCAGGCATAGGCCTTTTTACGCCATCAAATAGTGAGATGAGAGGCTCTTTATATTCCCTGCAGGATTTATCGTGGAATTAGTGATGAGAGGCAATATGCACCAGAGGAGTGCAGGGCACAGTCATAGCTCACTGTAACCTCAAACTCCTGGGCTCAAGCAACTCTCCCACCTTCACTTCCCGAGTAGCTGGGACTACAGGGACATGCCACCATGCTTGGCTAATTTTTTTATTTTTGTAGAGACAGGGGTCTCACTATGTTGCCCAGGCTGACCTTGAACTCCTGGCTTCAAGTGTACCTCTATCTATCAATGAGTTTTCATTGATGCTCAAAATCAAAGAGGCACTTGGCCTCCCAAAGTACTGGAATTACAGGCATGAGCCATGCCAATGACTGATAAATCTTAAAATGGAAATCACAAACATATATCTGCCAGAAAAAATAGGTGGATGGAATTTGTCAACAACTGTTTAATCATTGATTTCTATGAGTTTGATTTTATTTTGCTATCTAGTGTGCTTTAGGCAATAAGTTCTCATTAGTCATCAGCATTTGGGGGTCAAAATATCAGCCCCATTAACCTTCCTTTTCAACTACATTGAAACATATATAATGCCAGTCCCTTTGGACCACTATATGATAGTGTTTTTAAACAAAATATTTGCTACCAGAAAGCAATATATTTAGTTACTATTTTACAAAAGTCACATTTTCCACAAATTATTTAGTTCATAGAAATGTTTTTACCTTTTAAATTGTAAATACCTCTGAATGCTTTTAACAATTAATGGTATTCAGTGGTTTAATCACGTGGATGAACTTTCTGAAAGTCTACAGGCGCGGATTTTTTTTTTCCCTTTTCTAGTCATAGAGGTCTAGTAGGTAACAGTTCAGTGCTGGCTAATTGTGCGTCAGGAAAGTCAACAGGTTAAGGGAGTTAAGGGATCAAGTTCAGAGAGCACAAGCAGTCTCTGTAGACTTGGGGAGGTGAAGTTAGAGATCTTGCTGACAAAAAGTGTAATGTACTAAAATAGGCACAGGTCATGGCAAATAACAGAGGCATATTTTCTTTCCTTTGTTGGCTTGTTTGCTTTGTTTTAGGGCTACTTTCATACCCCTAGAGAACATGATGATTTGTGTCATCTCTGTTGTAGTGGAAGAGCATATGTTGAGGACTCAAAAGACCTGGTTTAGCCAGATGACTCTGCCAGTGTCTCTATGACCTTGGGGTAGACTTGCTTTCCTTATTTACAAAATTAATGCTTTAAAAAAAAAAATCCCTTCAAATCTAGACTTACAGAGAAGCCCAATACATTTAAACAGATAAAAGCAGAGCTACTCTGTTGGAAATGAGGTAGGGAGTCATCCCCAAACCTGGCCCACTGAGTTCTTCCCTTAGATCCTATCTTCCTCCCTCAAGTTTGGCTGAAAAATCTTTAGGCCTTAGGTGAGCATCCTTAAAGCACATGAGGGAGAGAAAAGATTGAAAGCCATGAATACAACCTTAAGGGATGAATCAAAACTCATTTTGTTTTCATGTTCCTTCTATCTCTCTTGCTTCTTTCGCCTTTTCCTCTCTTTTTTCTTTTGCTTCCTCAAAAGTGCTGAGTAATTGCTTTTATGCAATTTTGTTTATTTTATTCTAATTACTTTTTCTCTATGTGTCACATTCACTCACTCTCATTGGCATGTATATGCAAAGTCTGTGTTGCCAATTCTTTTTTAAAAAACTACTTTTTTTTTGAGACCGAGTTTCACTCTTGTCTCCCTGGCTGGAGTGCAATGGTGCGATCTCAGCTCACTGCAACCTCTGCCTCCCGGTTTCAAGCGATTCTCCGACCTCAGCCCCCTGAGTAGTTGGGATTGCAGGCATGCGCCACCAAGCCTGGCTAATTTTTTTTTTTGTATTTTTAGTGGAGACGGGGTTTCACCATGTTGGCCAGGCTGTTCTAGAACTCCTGACCTCAGGTGATCCACTCACCTTGGCCTCCCAAAGTTCTGGGATTACAGGCCTGTGCCACTGTGCCCAGACTAAAAAAATACTTTTAATTTTTATGGATACATAATTGTTGTACATATTTATGGGTACATGTGATATTTTGATACAAGTATATAATGTGTAATGATCAGATCAGGACAATTGGGATACCCATCGCCTCAAGTATTTATTATTTCTTTGTGTTAGGAACTTTCCAATTCCATTATCTTAGTTATTTTGAAATATACAATAAATTATTGTTAACTATAGCCACTCTATTGTGCTATCAAACACTAGATCTGATTCCTTCTATCTGACTGTATTTTTGTACCCATTAACCAACCCCTCTTTATTCCCCATGCCCCACTACCCTTCCCAGAATCCGCTAACCATCATTCTACTCTCTCTCTGAGTTCAATTGTTTTTTAAAGCATCCACACGAGTGAGAACATGTGATATTTGTCTTTCTGTGATGAATTTAAAAACACTTAACATAATGTCCTCTATTTCATCAATGTTTCTTTGAATGATAAGATTTCATTCTTTTTTATGGTTGAACAAGATTCCATTGTGTATCTGTAAACAACCCCTCAGATTTGGTATTTGCTGGGGTCTGCTTTCTGATTTATAGATGGAGCCTCTAGCTATGTCCTCACCTGGTGGAAGGGGCAAGACAGCTCCCTGGGGTCTCTTTTATAAGGACACTAATCCTGTCACAAGAGCTCTACCCTTGTGACCTACTCACCTCCCAAAAAGCCCCACCTTTTAATATCATCACCTTCAAATTAGAATTTCAACATGAATTCTGAGGAGGACACAAACATTCAGACCATAGCCATAATTTAGTTTAAAATTTTTTTCTGATTTAAATGGCAATTTTTTACATTGACATATGGCTTATTTTGGAACTGTATTTCTTAGTTTCAAAATACGATTTTTCTAGCTATCTTTTGTTATTAATTTCTTCTCCTTTTTTGAGACAAAATCTGGCTGTGTCACCCAAGTTGGCGTGCAGTGGTATGATCATGGCTCACTGTAGCCCCTACCTCCTAGGCTCATGAGATTCTCCTGCCTCAGCCTCCCAAGTAGCTGTGACTACAGGCACACATCACCATAGTTATTAACTTCTAATTAAATGGAATTGTTGCCAGAGACCATAGACTGCGATTTCAATTATTTAAAATGTGTTGAGGCTTGTTAGTTACCCAGAATATAGTTAATTTTTACAAATGTCCTATGTATTTTAAAAAATAGTTATTCTGTAGTTTTTGGGAAAATTGTTCTATACAGTATATGTTTAATTGATCAAATTAATTAATTATGCTATTCAAATATTCTATATTTTTACTGAATTTTGTCACCTTCTTCTATCAATTGCTGACAGTGATGTGTTAAAAAAATCCTCCAATATGATTATAGAATTATTTATTTCTTCTTTTAGTCCTATACAGATTTTGCATTAAAGAATGGAAGCTTTTTTTTTTTTTTTTTTTTTTTTTGTGACAGAGTTTCACTCTTATCACTCAGGTTGGAGTGCAATGGTGCGATCTCAGCTCACTGCAACCTCTGCCTCCCAGGTTCAAGCAATTCTCCTGCCTCAGCCTCCTGAATAACTGAGATTATAGGTGCCTGCCACCACGCCTGGCTAATTTTTGTATTTTTAGTAGAGGCAGGGTTTCACTATGTTGGCCAGGCTGGTCTCAAACTCCTGACCTCAGGTGATCCACCAGCCTCGGCCTCCCAAAGTGCTGGGATTACAGGTGTGAGCCACCGCCCCTGGCCGGAGCTATTTTATTAGGTGGCGAAAATTTAGAAATTTGATATCTTCCTGGTAAATCAAATATTTTGTCTCTATGGTGTGTACTTCTTTCTCTCTAGTAATGCTTTTTCTCTTAAATTTTACTTTGATATTAATGTAATGACACAAGCTTTCTTTTGGTCATGATCTTCTATTTGCTTTTCAAGTTTACTATATCTTTATTGTCCTATGTAAGACATATAAAATTATTTTAAAATGCAGCCTGACAACATACGTCTTTGAATTGGAATATTTAGTTCATTTGCTTTAATTACTGATGTACTGTGGTTTAAATTTGCAATCTTACTGTTCTACACAGTCATGCATCACTTAACAACAGGGATATATTCTAAGAAGTTTGGCCATTTCATCATTGTGCGAGGTGTGCTTACACAAACCTAGGTGGTATAGCCTACTACATACCTAGATTATATTGTATGGCCTATTGCTCATATGCTACACACCTGTACAGCATGTTACTGTACTGAATACTGTAGGCAATTTTAACACAATGGTATCTGTGTATCTAAACATAGAAAAGCTGCAGTAAAAGTATGGTATAAAAGACAAAAAAAAAAAAGGTACACCATATAGGGCACCTACTATGAATGGGGTTCTCAAGTCTGAACATTGCTCTGTGTGAGTCAGTGAGTGAGTAGTGAGTGAACGTGAAGTCCTATGATATTACTCTATGCTAATACAGACTTTATAAAAACTGTATACTTAGGCTACACTAAATTTATAAAACTTATTTTCTTTATACTGTAACTTTTAAAGTTTATATATTTTTAATTTTTAGGAACTTTTTGACTTTTAATAACACTTAGCTTAAAACACAGATACGCTGTAGAGCTGTACAAAATTATTCTCTTTCCTTGTATCCTTATTCTATATGCTTTTTTCTATTTTTAAATCCTTAAATTTATTTTTTGCTTTTCAAACTTTTTTGTCGAAAATGAAGACACCACATACATTAGTCTAGGCCTACACAGGGTCAGGATCATCAATATCACTGTCTTCCACCTCCGCACCTTGTTCCACTGGGAGGTCTTCAGGGGCAGCAGCAAGTATGGAGCTGTCATCTCCTCTGGTAACAATGCCTTCTTTGGAATACCTCCTGAAGGACCCGCCTAAGGCTGTTTTGCAGTTAGCCTTTTTTTTTTTTGTACAAATACAAGGAGTATACTCTAAAATCACAATAAAAAGAATAGTATAGTAAATACATAAACCAGTAACACAGTCACTTATGACTATCAACTACTATGCACTGTACATAATTGTATATGCTATACTTTTATATGACTGGCAGTGGAGTAAATTGATTTACACCAGCATCACTAGAAACACATGAGTAATGTGTTGCAGTATAATGTTACATTACCATTATGATGGCTACAATGTCAGAAAGAAACAGGAATTTTTCAACTCCATGATAATCTTCTGGGACCACTGTTGTATATACACGTGGTCCATCATTGACTGAAACGTTGTTATGTAGTACATGACTGTATTCCTTTTTCTCTCCTTTTTTATCTGTTTGTATCATTCTATTATTTTTCTTCAGTGTGTTTAGAGGATGTACACTCTTATACTATCTTCTCAATAGTAATCTACAGACAAGAGCATATGTATGTATATACACTCTTGCATATGTATCTACAGACAAGAGCATATGTATGTATATATGTATGGATATACACTCTTGTATATGTAAGGACATATACTCTTATCTGCAAATAACTATTGACAATGCAGTCTACTTAGAACACTTAATTCTCTCCCCTTCCAACCTATATGCCATTTTTGTATTGTATTTCATGTTAATGTATATTTTAATTTCAAGACATTGTTAATATTGATGTGCTCAATCAATATCAATTTATATTTTCCTGAATTTCAGTGCTTTCTTCTCCTTCCTTTATTGAGGATTCCTTATCTGAGATAATTATCTTTCACTATTTACTTTAATGTACCCTTCACTAAAAAGTACCCTTTACTATTTACGTTAATGTGGGTCTGATGATAATAAATTTTATCATATTTGGTTTTCTGAAAATCTATTTATGGGTACCTTAATTTTTAAATGATATTTTCCCACGCCTATGTCCTGAATGGTATTGCCTAGGTTTTCTTGTAGGATTTTAATGGTTTTAGATCTAACATTTAAGTCTTTAATCCATCTTGAATTAATTTTTGTATAAGGTGTAAGGAAGGGATCCAGTTTCAGCTTTCTACATATGGCTAGCCAGTTTTCCCAGCACCATTTATTAAATAGGGAATCCTTTCCCCGTTTCTTGTTTTTGTGAGGTTTGTCAAAGATCAGATAGTTGTAGATATGCGGCATTATTTCTGAGGGCTCCGTTCTGTTCCATTGATCTATGTCTATGTTGTGGTACCAGTACGAAAGCCTAGGCAATACCATTCAGGACATAGGCATGGGCAAGGACTTCATGTCTAAAACACCAAAAGCAATGGCAACAAAAGCCAAAATTGACAAATGGGATCTCATTAAACTAAAGAGCTTCTGCACAGCAAAAGAAACTATCATCAGAGTGAACAGGCAACCTACAGAATGGGAGAAAATTTTTGCAACCTACTCATCTGACAAAGGGCTAATATCCAGAATCTACAATGAACTCAAACAAATTTACAAGAAAAAAACAAACAACCCATCAAAAAGTGGGTGAAGGATATGAACAGACACTTCTCAAAAGAAGACATTTATGCAGCCAAAAAAACACATGAAAAAAATGCTCATCATCACTGGCCATCAGAGAAATGCAAATCAAAACCACAATGAGATACCATCTCACACCAGTTAGAATGGCCATCATTAAAAAGTCAGGAAACAACAGGTGCTGGAGAGGATGTGGAGAAATAGGAACACTTTTACACTGTTGGTTGGACTTAAACTAGTTCAACCATTGTGGAAGTCAGTGTGGCAATTCCTCAGGGATCTCGAACTAGAAATACCATTTGACCCAGCCATCCCAGTACTGGGTATATACCCAAAGGACTATAAATCATGCTGCTATAAAGACACATGCACACGTATGTTTATTGCGGCACTATTCACAATAGCAAAGACTTGGAACCAATCCAAATGTCCAACAACGATAGACTGGATTAAGAAAGTGTGGCACATACACACCATGGAATACTATGCAGCCATAAAAAAGGATGAGTTCATGTCCTTTGTAGGGACATGGATGAAACTGGAAACCATCATTCTCAGTAAACTATTGCAAGGACAAAAAACCAAACACCACATGTTCTCACTCATAGGTGAGAATTGAACAATGAGAACTCATGGACACAGGAAGGGGAACATCACACTCCGGGGACTGTTGTGGGGTGGGGGGAGGGGGGAGGGACAGCATTAGGAGATATACCTAATGCTAAATGATGAGTTAATGGGTGCAGCAAAACAACATGGCACATGGATACATATGTAACAAACCTGCACATTGTGCACATGTACCCTAAAACCTAAAGTATAATAATAAAAAATAAAATTAAAAAATAATAAATAAATGATATTTTCCACTTGGAATATAATTTTACGTTATCTGAGCTTTTCTCTCAGTATTTTGAAGATATCCCAGGTCTTCTGAATTTTACAGTTTTTGTTGAGGAGTCAGAGGTTACTGTAATGGTTGATCCTTAAAAGATAATCTCTCTTTTTTAACCTGTTTTTAAGTTCTTAATTTTTCTTTTAGTATTAGTAGTTTTAATATAAGGTGCCTATGTGTAATTTTGTTTTGTTTTGTTTTGCTTTATTTTATTTTATTTTATCTTGCTTGAAGTTCTCAGGGTTTCTGGACTCTGAGGCTTAATGTTTCTCATTAGTTTTGAAGATTTTTCAGCAGTTATCTCTTCACTGCTGCTTCTGTCTCATCCCCTGTTCTCTGACACTCCAAATCTGTGTATATTAGACTTTATGACTATTTTCTATGTGTCTGTTTTTTTCCCTTCCTTTTATTTTTTCAGTGGCCTGCTGTCTTTATATTTCCTTTGAGGCATTTTTTTTTTGGTTCTATCTTCTATTTTGCCACTATCCCCTTAGGCATGTCTAATCTGCTCTTAAACCCACTGATTTCTTATTTTTGGTTACTTCATTTTCAGTTCTAGAATTTGCATTTGGTGCTATGTCAATAGTTTTTACTTTTATGCTAAAATTTTTAATCAATTTTTTATTGCTCAAACACAGTAAGTATAGTTATTTTTTTAAGTCTGTGTTGAAAATTTGAATATATTGAGCCCCACAGATCTGTTTCTGTTGTCTACTGCTTCTGTTGTTTCTGTTCATATAGTCTGATCTCCTCATCCTTATATGCCCTGTTGTTTATGATTGTATGTGAGGCATTATATTTGCAAAATTACGTGTAGAAACAATGTATGGCCTAGATAATGCTATCTTCTTTCAGAGAGGGACTTATAATTTGCTTCTGCCACATACCTGAGGGCACTGGCAATTTAGGAACACTTTAATTCCAATCTTAGAGATAAAACATATTTGAAACTGAGCTTTTTAGTACCTATGAAGACCTATGTACTTCCTCCTTGGAGTTCACCTTTATTCCTAATTGTAAACCTAAGGGAAAAGGTAGTGACCAGGGCCACTATTAGTAGGTTATGATTTCCAATTTCTATCCATTTAGCCCCAGAAGATGACCCGAAACACTCCTCACTTCCTTGGCCAACCTCTCTGTAACTGACAAGTGTTGCCAAGGAAAAGGAGCTTGAAAAGCTGGTCTCACCTTTCTATGTATCTACACTCCTCCATATCAAGTTCTGACAGTTCTTCACTATTTCGTTAGCTTTCTAATGTCTAGTAGTTTTAATTATTCCAAGGGGGAAAGTTGGTTTAAATTATCCAGTCTGCTATTAACAGAGGTCACTGTCTCAATAAATATGTGCATGTAATTTTTTGTTTTATAGGTTATTTCTGGAGGGTCCTAATCCCTGCATCGGTACTTATAGAAATACATGGAATACTAGGCATTCACTCTTCCCAAGAGCCATATCAAAATGTTATATTCACATTGAAGAAAATTTAGTTATGGGATATAAGTTCTATAGGCTGCATCTAGATTCTTGAGAATTCCTGGAAATGAGAGACTTTAGCCCTAGTCATCCTACCCTGAAATGATTACGTAAGCCCTCCTAAAAGAGTATGTAAAACTGTGAGGTACAACCTGTTCCTGTTCCAGACTACCCATTCTCCCAAATTTCCTAAGGTCTCTTTATATGCAATAAGTTCTGTTTCCTTCAGAAGCCAAGCTGAATATCTTTTCAAGGGGGCATATAGTACAACTATTTCAGGGCTATCCTTTATAGATGTAATAAGGATTAGCACGAGAATATCTACTGAAATCTGTCCCAGCTAAACTTCTCATCCCCCTTTCTACTATCACTGTCTTTAATCCCCCACTGGTTTATGAAACTCTCAATTCACCTTATATTCGTGCCAAGGATCCACAGATAATATAGTAGTCTCTGTGTGCCCACCCTGGTTTTTAATGAATCACTAACATCCTAGTTAATTTTACTAGAAGAGATGACAACTAGTTTTTTTTTTTTTTTTTTTATTGAGACAGTGTCTTGCTCTGTCACCCAGGCTGGAGTGCAGTGGCGTGATCTCCGCTCACCGCAACCTCTGCCTCCTGGGTTCAAGAGATTCTCCTGCCTCAGCCTCCCAAGTAGCTGGGACTACAGGCACCCACCACCATGCCCGGATAACTTTTTGTATTTTTAGTAGAGATGAGGTTTCACTATGTTGGCCAGGCTGCTGGTCTCGAGCTTCTGACCTCGTGATCCACCCGCCTTGGCCTCCCAAAGTGCTGGGATTACAGGTATGAGCCACCGTGCCTTGCCTACGACTAGTTCTTTAACTGATTTTCACCACGGGTATTTTCTCCTCTGTGACTTTTGCTTTAGCTGAGAGAGACTTATTTCTGGTCCCCAGGCTCATCTTTTTCTCTTCATTTCTTGGCCAGTTTTCTAAGAGTCTTTCTTCCAAAATTTCTCCAACACATGATTTTACAAACTCAAACAAAACAAAAACATGAACAAACCCAAAACAAAATACAGCCATTCTCTCTTATTTCCTTTTTGTCCCTTATGTTATTAGTAGTCAGCTCCAAAAGCGTGACATGGAGGCTGAGGCATGTAGTGCTTCAGTGTAATCTCACCTGGGAGATTCCATCACTGTTTTTAGCATCGAATACCATCCATTTGCAAATGATTAATATTGATATCTTTAGCTTATACCTTTCTTCTGAACTCTAGACCTGAAGTTCAACTGCTCTTTCACATATCCTTTAGATATTTCAAGGTACCTTACACTCAACGCATCTGAAACAGATATGATGCTCTTTCTCCCAAGTTCGCTTTTTTCCAGTCATTCTCACTTAAGGAAACATTATTGCCATCTGTCGTCTTTTTAAAAAAACTGTATTTGAAGTTTTTTTTTTTTTATTGAATAGACTATTTCTCAGAGAAATTTTAGGTTTAGAGAAAAGTTGAGCAGAAAGTACAGAGAGTTTCCATGTATACCCTCTCCTTCTGTACTTAATTAACCTTATTATTATTTTGCATTGATGTGGTACATTTGTTATAATTTATAAACCAATACTGATACATTATTATTAAGCAGAGTCTATAGTTTACATTAGGATTTACTCATAGTACTGTATAATTCTACTGGTTTTGCAAAATGTACAATGTCATATATTCACCTTATATTGTCATTCAGAATAGCTTCACTCCCCTGAAAATCCCCCATGGTCCACTTATTTATCCCTCCATCCCTTCTCCAAACCCTGAACCATGGCAATCACTTACTTTTTTTTTTTTTTTTTTTTTTACTGTATCCATAGCTTTGCCTCTTCTAAAATGTCATGTAATTGAAATTATAGAGCATGTAGGCTTTTCAGATTAGCTTCTTTCACTTAGCAATATGCATTAATGTTTCCTTCATGTGTTTTTGTTCCTTGATAGATCATTTCTTTTTATTGCTAAAGAATATTCTATTGTATGAATGTACTACAATTTGTATACCCATTCGATTACTAAGGGACATCTTAGTTGCTTCCACATTTTGGCAATTATGAATAAAAGCTGTTATAAACATTTGTGTATAGGTTTCTGTGTAAACATATTCTTTAGCTCATTTAGAAAAATACCTGGGAGTGTAATCCTGGATCATATGTTAAGATTATGTTTAGCTTTGTCAGAAACTGCCAACCTGTCTTCCAAAGTGGTTGTACCATTTTGCATTTCCACCAGTAATGAATGTGAGTTCCTATTGCTACACATTCTTGTCAGCACGTGATGCCAGAGCTTTAGATTTTAGCCATTCTAATCGGTGTGTAGTGTTATCTCATTATTGAAATCCATTTACTTTTATAAAGCAGAGTTTTTATCTCTCCTTGATACTTTTTTCTCCCTCAATTCCTATTGTCAGTGTTCTATAGATTTTCCTTCTGTATGTCTTTACATTTCACCTACTTTCTATCTTCATAACTGCAACCCTAGTCCAAACTATTATTATCTCTGAATTACCTTAAAGCTCTCCTGCCCCTAAATAATGCAACCAAAGCAACTTTTTCAAAAAGTAAATCTGATTATGGCACTTCATCCCTGACTTCTGGAAACTTCCCACGAGATTCACATTGTGCTTAAGATAAAACCAAAATTCATGTCAGGGCCTGCAATGTGCTGCCTGGCATGGCTGTCTGCTACTAACTTCTTCAGTCTCTTCCTGAACCATGCCACTCTCATGCCATCTCTGTACTAACCCGCTGGTCCTAGTGAGAGCCTTGAGAGCAGCATCTTTTCTGCTGGTTATGATTTTCATCCTCACTATGCCCTGCTCCACTCCACTCTCTTATCTAGTTTATTTCTATACATCCTTTCTCTCTAAGAACAAATGTTACATTTTAGGGGAGACTCCTGTGAATTCACCAAAGAGGTGGATTCCCCTGTTATCCTTACATGATCCTATGTATCTCATGTGAAAATTGTGACATTATATTTGTTTTTGTGATTATATGATGGATGTTTCTCTCTCATCCTAGACTCTGAATTTGAAAAGAAGGAAGGATTCCTCATGTTTGTTTGTTTTTTAATTATTCATTTAAAATTCAATAAAATTTAAAATTAGTGTATCCTCAACAACTAACATCTTGCCTGGCACCAAGTAGATGCCTCATAAAACATTGTTGAATAAATGTTTTGTCCTGGCTGAGAATGAGATTGATTAGTCAGAAACCAAAATATAGGGGATTATAAACTATACAGTGAGAAAAATCTAAGTAGATACAAAAAGAGAAAAAGAAGGAATTTTTAAAAACTATAATTATAGTTGCATGGCTTTTTCTTTTTGTTCTCACACATAAGAGACCAGTAGAGAGATAACAGTTACTTAGGGGAAGATTGAGGTATCCTAAAAATGATGGCAGTCTTTTAAAAATATTTATTTATTTATTTATTTTGAGATGGAGTCTCGCTCTGTCACGAGGCTGAGTGCTGTGGCATGATCTCAGCTCACTGCGACCTCTGACTCCCAGGTTCAAGTGATTCTCCTGCCTCAGCCTCCCAAGTAGCTGGGACTACAGGTGCATGCCACCACGCCCAACTAATTTTTGTAGTTTTAGTAGAGATGGGGTTTCACCGTGTTGACCAAGATGGTCTTGATCTCTTGACCTTGTGATCTGCCTGCCTCGGCCCCCCAAAGTGCTGAGATTACAGGTGTGAGCCACTGTGCCTGGCCTATTTTTTTTTTTTTTTTAAATCAAACTGCTGCTTTTCTTTCCTTATAAATCTAGGAGGTTTTCAAAATTTTCTATTTGGATGAAATGCAAAATCTATAGTTTTTATTGGCCCTATCCTCCTTGGATGCATTAATTCTTTCTTTCTTTTTTTGAGATGGAGTCTTGTTCTGTCGCCCAGACTGGAGTGCAGTGGTGCAATCTCGGCTCACTGCAAACTCCGCCTCCCGGGTTCATGCCATTCTCCTGCCTCAGCCTCCCGAGTAGCTGGGACTACAGGCGCCCGCCACCATGCCTGGCTAATTTTTTGTATTTTTAGTACAGACGGGGTTTCACCGTGTTAGCCAGGATGGTCTCCATCTCCTGACCTTGTGATCCGCCCGCCTCAGCCTCCCAAAATGCTGGGATTACAGGCTTGAGCCACTGTGCCCGGCCCATTAATTCTTTCTTAATCATGATGCCTCTTTACTTGTATTATCTCCAGTTTGAAAGAACACAAGCATATGTGTCTGTGGTGCAACAGGTTACAAGAATGTAATAGAAAACAGCCCATTGTCATCCTTTAAAGCCCGCTCCCAGATGTCTATTCCACACACTAAGGTTATTTGTATGTGCTGAAATTTTCGCTAGACCTGGGACCACATTGTGCCGGAAGTGTATTTCTTTGTCACTATTTTTTAAATTAATTTATTTAAATGAACAAATATCTTTCTTAATAAAGGATCTGCATTTCCTCTGGGATCTGTCAAGTAGCTGACATAGAGCCCTGTACCTTTAAGAAGCTTGTGGATTATTAAGGCATTGGGAAATAACTGTGCTTTGGGATTATTTTCCCTTTTGGGAATCATTATATAAAACCCTTGGATGTGCATCTTTAAGTTCTGATACAGGTGGAGTCACAGTGGAGTCTTCTGGTAAGGGCGGCTCAGCCTAAGGCTTGTGCATTCATGTCCAAAGCTTAATTTCCTGCTAGCAGTGGGTGGGGATAAACTAGATTGCAGAAAACTATTGACGAAGACTTTGGGAAAACATATTGTTTACTTCAGTGGAGGCTGGCATTCACTCAGCCATACATTTATCCATTCATTTAAAATTTTTAAAAATTTTTTGGGGTATTGGATGTGTACAGAGCATGGAACAAGCCATGTGGACACAAAGAAAGATTTATTTAGCATACAAATTATAAAGCTCCAACATGTGCAGTATGAGAAAGAGAACTGAATTAAGAGTATGTCCTAAGATCAGGTAACACGGCTCCCCATAATTTGGCCCCCATTCTACTAATTTGATCTTATTTTCTGTTTTTCACTTGGCTAGTGATTTTCCAGTTACACTGAGAGGAGCTCGAGGGAGGGCCTGGGACTGTGAGGAGAGGGTTATCAGAGGCCACTCAGCAAACAGTCAGGTCACAATCTCTCATTTCTCTCTTTTCTTTATGGTAGTAGCTCTAATTCTGTTTGTTTTACATACTGCACTCCTTCATCTGATTTCACTGAAGGTTAATGACTAATATATTATTATTGTTTTAGGATAAATCATCTATTCTGATCAGTCTGCCTACCTGATTGTCTCCACCCTTTAATAACACATGTTATAATTGTTTGTTTGCCTTTGCTCATTGTTTCTTTTTTATTCCTCCATCTAGGAAAGCCCTTTCCATTTTCTCCATCTATCTATCTATCTATCTATCTATCTATCTATCTATCTATCTATC
>NW_026652290.1:89150866-89274179 GCF_009828535.3 Hylobates moloch
TATCTATCTATCTATCTATCTATCTATCTATCTATCTATCTATCTATTCATGGCCTGAGCCTTTTCCAAGGCTCAGTTCCATGGGAAATTCTTTACTAACTTTCACCTGGATCTGTATCTTGCATTATTTCAATCACCAAAATGCTGTGCATAACTTTAGGATCATATCATGTCCTTACTATATGTCGGTTGAATAGTAGTAAAGGGACATAATATAAAGGAATCCAAGATATTAATATTATCTGAAGGACAGCTCCGTGAGTTCAGTCATAGGAAGTATACATATTTTTACTTTTTAATGTGACATTTGGAGAATTTTTATGCAATTCAATTTTTTTACTTAAAATGACAAAAAGAGAAGGGGAAGGAATATAGGAAAAGCTAGGCTTTCTCAATGGAAAGTGTTCTGATCTTCAAAAGCTATGCCACACTCAGGGCCTCTGAGTGTTTGTTTAGCTTTAAAGAAGGATATTAATCCACCACCCTCACCAGCGTGGCAAATATTAGAACTCGTCTTAGAGTCATATAAGTTCTAAAGAAAGATTGTCTTTTGTTGTAATCTAGTTTCTTAACAACTAAGTAAACCTTTATTGTGTATCTAACTACTCAGAGGAAGTACTCTGACAGAGCACTGCAAAGGATATGAAGTTGAATGAAATATGGCTTCTGCTTCTAGGAACTCACAATTCACTGGAGACTGTCACAAAGAGAAGAAACACTACAGCCTACTGTGAGAATTAGAGTTGAGGTAGAATGTGCAATAGGGAAAAGAGAATCAAGAGGTTAGCTTTGTCAGAAGGACTCCTTAGCAGACCTGATAGAGGAAGCATTACTTAAAGACTGTAGAAATTCAATAGTGGGAAATGAGGTCAGAGTATTGAAGGCTCAGAGGACATCATGGGAAAGGCACAGTCAGGAAATTGTAGGAAATGTTTGCAGTGCATGCATATGTAACCACAGCAGCAGCTCCAACTGGGATGGCATAGTGAGAGGCAATGTGGAAAATCTGCTGCATCCAATTCATCAAGCATATTCATTTTATGTGTCATTGGGGACCATTGAATGTTTTGGGAAGGGGAATGATATGTAAGATGATAGGGCTTAGGTTTAGAGCTAACATTGGTGACAGGGTGAAAGAGTAGACGGCGCTTAGGAAATTCTTAGAATGCCCCTGATAAGCTTTAATGATGGCTGGACCTAGGACAATGTCAATGAGACCAGATTGAAGGACTAAGAATAAGAGATACCTCAAAAATCAATTGATAGGATTTTATGCTTGGATGGAGAAGGGAAAGAAAATACTTTAATAGAAAGATAAAGCACTTAAGGATGTCTCCAAAGTTTTGAGCCTGAAGGATACAGGGGGGAGGGTGATTCTATTTACTGAGATATAGAATATAACAGAGGAAGTTTGGGAGTAAAGAGGAAGAACTAGTAGAATATGGTGTGTTCAGTGGTGTATACATTAATTTTCAAATGCTATAGTTTATCCAAGGAATGATGTTCCACATGTAATTAAAGATGCATGGACTGAATCAGAAATGGGGAGCTTATTTGGTAATAATTATTACAGAGAAATAATAATTAAGTTATAGAGGGTAGAAGACAAAGAGAGAGCCTAGAACCCTGAGGTATATTTACAGAAAGTCTGGCTGAAGAATAGGTGCTGGCTAAGCCCAATTATGAAACTAGGAATGTTTCCTATCAAGAAAGCTAAGAGAATGAGTTATGAATAGAAGACAGAATGAGTAGATGAAAATGTCAAGAAGACTTGAATTTGCTAACCAGGTAGATATTAATAATATAGAAAAGCAATTTCCCTAGAAAAATGAGGGAGGAACTCAGCTTACATGAGGTTGAGGAGTTAATAAAAGGCAAGAGGTAAGACAGGAGCTTGAGAAGGAAATAGGTCAGAGGGCGAATTCTGGGAATATGCCTAGAATGCACGTGTAGGTGGAGAAGGAATGAAGGGAGCATCACAGAGAATTAATGACACATAAAATTAGTTATCATCTTGCTGGAGAAACACATAGATGTAAGCAAATGAAAGTAGTAGATCTCTGGTAAAAAAAAAAAAAAGAAAACAGGCTCTAAGGATAAGAAGAATGGAAAATAGGTCAATTTAACATCAGTGGGCTTCAGATAACTGCTAGAAAAGTGTATCTGGCTCTAAGTAGTTTTCATCATAGCAGTTTTGGTCACATGTGGTGTGCACACACTTGGAGGGAAACCAACTAGCAATAAGGTTATCTCCAAGGAAGGACTGAAGAGGCACTAAACAAGGGAGCCTGGGCACCAGCCTCTCCTAGTATTATAATAACATGATAATGGCAGGAAGCGTGGGTCTGATCTGGTTCCAGCACAGAAACCTGGGGGGACATCCTGGACAGGAACCAGGAGAGAATAAAGACAGAACAAAGGAGGGATGCTTGTGGAGCTTTGCAAATGACACAACTATAAGCTTGTATTCTGAGATTTTTCTTGGTACTGCAAGCTTGTTACCTTACTCTCTGTTTTGGGATGAAATCAGTATTCGATTACAAGTCATGTATTTGTGAAATAAGGTCACTAACTGTTTTACTAGTCAGTATTACTGATTGGAGGAAACCTTGAATTGTGGAATGGGAACATGTGATTCTCCTGGTAGCCTGGATAAAGGACCTGGGCTCAGAGAAGCCGAAGAAGCCTATTTCTTAGGTCACTCTCCCTGCTGTGTCCAGTAGTAGGGTCAGGGCCTACTCATTTGAAGGGGTAAAAGGTCATCAACAGATGGGAAAAAGTTGAATTAATGAGAGGCTGAGGAGGGATGGCTGATTAAGCCTAGCCACTTAGAATGAGGAAGGAGATACATGGGTGAAGAGCAGGTCATTGGATTTGGAGTGAAGAAAAAAATGGAAAGAAAAAGACGTGGTCAAGGAATGATTTAGGAAGTCTTTGAGGTTGAGGAAGTCTTTGAGGAAGGGAGCTAAGAAACCCGTTGGCCTTGAATTTCTCTCAATCTGTTGGTGTGTGGGTAAGGGCCAGGGGACTTGGGAAGACCTGGAAAAGGGTTTCAACAGCTTCTACAGGGAGTTCAATGGATTGTCTATGAGTGGGTTAATAGGACTCAGGAGCAAAGAGCTAGGATTGTAAGAGGCGAGTGTGGGCAGCTGAAGACATTGATAGAGGCCAAAAAAGGGCCAAGAGACTGATAGGATAAAGGTCGGGAAGCCAAAGGATGGGCCCAGAGAGTGGGACAATGATGCATGGATAGAAGGACTGCATCCCAGTGTTTGAGCCAACACTGAAAATATATATTGCATTCTTCAGCTAGGTTGAGTTCTCTGAGTGACATCTGATTCCTGCCATCATGAGGATATTCAGGAAGATGGAAATAAAATTCAAACCTCCAAAACAGTTGTCCAAATCACATATCATAAGAGCTGCACATGCAATTTTTAAATATCATAATAGTCACATTAAAAAATGAGTTAAAGAGAAACAGCTTTAAAAATATACTTTATTTAACCTAATATGTCTAAAACATTATCATTTCAACTTGTACTCAATATAAAAATAAAAACTGTTAATATAATATTTTACTTTCTTTTCTTTTTCTTTTCTTTTTTTTTTTTTAAGACAGAGTCTCACTCTGTCTTCCAGGCTGGAGTGCAGTGACACAATTATACCTGTCTACAGCCTCAAACTCCTGGGTTCAAGTGACCCTCCCATCTTAGCCTTTCAAGTAGCTTGGATTGCAGACACATGCCACCATGCCTGGCTTTTTTTTTTTTCTTGTAGAGACAAGGTCTCACTTTGTTACACAGGCTGGTTTCAAACTCCTGGGCTCAAGTGATCCTCCCACCTGGGCCTCCCAGGGTGCTGGGATACATTCTTTTTTTCTTAATAATTTTTGAAATCTTGTGTGCATTATTTCACCTTCAGCACATCTCAATTTGGATGCTAAATTTTTATCAGAAATACTTGACCAACATTTAGATTTTATATAGCTTACTGTGAAAAAAGTGGATTCATACATGGTTGTTCCAAGCATAATTAAAAGTATTCCAGTAACATTAGAATTCATGTACTATTTTACTGAGATTATGAGGTGAGAATTGGACTCTGCCTTTTGAAACACAAAACAATGAAAGAATGAAAGCATCAACATTTGGTTCTCATTGTTTGGGAAAATGCCAGGAGACATACATAGACCAGCATTGCCATGGCCTGCCAGGAAGAAAGTTCTGTGCTTTCTCTCATATTCAGGTGATTTATAAAGCTGATCTCTCTTCTAAAGTATAGCCCTGTCTTAATCACTAAAACACAAATGATGACTATAATATCAAACTATTCTACTTTCTAACTCCTTTTGCTAGAATGTGGGCCGTTGATAAGAAGCTTGTCAGAATTATCTTTCATTTTTATTATTTTAAAAAACGTTTGGCTCTTATTCATCCATCAATTAGTAAACTTGAAAGAAACCAGTGGAAAGAAGAGTGAACCGCATTGTTGTTAGTGTGATTTATACTCCTGTTCTGTCTCACCTGTATATAGCTCATAATCAATTTGCACATAAAGTTGATTGAGCTCTATGGGAATATTTGGGTGAAAGAAACTCTGTAAATGCCAGGTATTTATTATCTTCGTTATGGCCATATAATGTGGTAATAACAGAAATGTTACAATTGATTTAATGGAGCTTTGTAATTTGAAGCAAGTCTTTATAGTTATTATTGTGAACTTATTTCTTGAATTTTTAAAAATTATTTTATGCATGTTGCTTTATCTATGAGCTTCTTCATGTAGTCACCAGACACTGAGGACACTGAGTCAATCTCCTTTCTTTTAGAGGTATAACAACTGTCCTCCATTACAGTTTACAAAGAACATTTGCATATATTGTATGTTATTAGTTACTTGTAAAGTAAGAGTGTGTGATTGACCCTACTTAGAGATAAAAATGAGTGAGGCCTACAGACACACAGTTAAAATGACATAATTAGTAAGTGGCTCTGTGAAGTACTTGTTCCTTTTCATCACAAGATAACAATTTTTAAATTATGTGTTAATATTCTAGAAAAGCACCATGAAAGAGTGGCTTAAAGGACAGGCTCTGCGTTGTCATAACCCTGGTTCAAATTCCACTGTGCCACTTGCTAGCAATGTGATCTTGGCTAAGGTACTTTCAAAGCTTATAAAATGGGGAAATAATATAGTTAAATGAGATTTTTTTTTAACATTGGACCGAAAATATTGATCAATCTTGATATTTAGTTGAAGAATACTGATATTCACAAATATGGCATATTAAATAGCTGGAACCATGAACATTAGGTATAAGCACCACAGTAGCGTGAATGGCTATGCCATCTGCATGCTTATTACCTCTGCCAACATGTCCCAAGCCTCTCTGCTCTTACCCACTCCTTCCAGCCCCACTGGCCTCTTTTTAAAGCCTTGAATCTGCTAAACTCTTTTCTCCCATAAAACTTGTGAATGGGCAGGCCCGTCTGCCCAGAATGCTGTTCAATAGACTCTTTGTTGGGTCTCTTAGTTTTTCCCTTCGGATCTCAGGTTAAATGTCATCACCTCAGAGAGGCCTTTCATAAGTATCTAAGGAGACTTCCCTTGCGGGTCAGTTATCCCCTATTCCTAGTCTCTGTCTCTTTAAAGCCAATATTACAATTGTTATTAAATTTTATTATTGATGGAATTCACTTGTCCACATAAGATTTGTGCAGTAAAATTCTGAGAACTGTATACAATGTGAGTTTCTGTTTGGATATGTATTTAATTTTGAATTATGTAATAATAATAACCTAGTGGTTTACAATATGTATTTTACTCCCATTGAAAATCTATTTATGGCATAACTATTGAATATTTGTATATTATTTGGTCATATGGATCACACTGGCTTATTTAACCACTTCTGTTTTATAGTATATCTTCTTTTCACATTTTAACATTATTTTAAGAAACCTTACTGTGAACATGTTTGTAGATAAAAATTTATACCTTTAATTATTTTTTTAGAATTCACTATATGAGGTGGAATTACAGGATTAAAGATAATATACCTTTTAAAGACTTGATACATGTTGAAAAATTTCATCTTTCTGGAAAGATTACAATTTGAATTCCTGTGAGTAGCATTTGAGAATACCTGTCTTACATACTATGAGCAGCAATGAGTATTTATTCTTCAAAAATAATGCAATTTTATAGGCAAGAAGTGGCACTTTTAAAAACCATAACTTGCTTTTATTTGATTTCTCATGAGTAATCATATTTTTATGTTTTAAACATTTGTATTTATTTTTCTAGCTAGGCAATTTTTGTGCATTTTCCCATTCTGGTTTTTTAATTAATATGTAGGACCAATTTTATAGTAAGACTATGAAATACTTGTCTATAACATGACTGCAAAGATTTTTCAAATTTATTGCCGATTTTTCGTTTTGTTTATACTTTTGGTTGATAATCTTTGAACAATTTTATTTATTTTTATTATGCTTTAAGTTCTGGGATACATGTGCAGAACGTGCAGGATTGTTACATAGGTATACATGTGCCATGGTGGTTTGCTGCAGCCTTCAACCCATCATCTACGTTAGGTATTTCTTCTAATCTTTTAAAATTTTTGTATACTCAATGACTAAACTTTGCCTTTATAGTCTTTTCCCTCTACTTTTATATTTAGTGTGACTAAGTTAAATATCCTTACATATGACTAAGTTAAACATCCACCTAAATTTTGTCGAACATACTTCTTTTTTATTCCCACTTATTATTTAACCCTTTAGGCATTCTAAAATATTTCCTATGGTATGGTGTCAGTGATACAACTTGTCTTCTTTTTTTTGCTTTTTAAAAAGAGTAACTCAATATTTTCTGAATTATCCATTTCTTCTTCAGTGGTTTATAATGCTTTTTAAAAAAATCACATATTCTTTTCTCATGTATTCAAGAAGGCTAGCTGGAAATCTACACTGGTGACTTTTTCTGTATTTATTGCAGATTTAAAGTATATTTTAGCACCCAGTACAAAAATGTCCCCTCCTTGCTGTTGTTTGAATTTTTTTCATCTGTTACTACTTGTTTATTCTTCTAAATAAATAAAGAATCATCTTTTCAACTCTAGTCAGCTAATAATGGCCCTCAAAGATAAACAGGTTTTAAAACCTGGAACCAGTAAATGCTACCTTATATGAAAAAGGGGTCTTTGCAGATGTGATTAAATTAAGAGATAATCCACAATCCTTTGAGTGGGGGGATTGTCCTGGATAATTATGGTAGGCTTTAGATGTTATCACAGAAGTCCTCATAAAAGGGAGGCAGAGAAAGATTTGACTATAGAGAACAGGGAGATTTGAAGATGCTTTGCTGCTGGCCTTGAAGATGGAGCAAGGGACCCTGAGCCAAGGAATGCAGGAAATGCAGCTCTAGAAGCTAAAGAAGGTTAAGAAAACGGATCTCCATTAGACCCTACCCAGGAGGTGCAGTCCTGCCAACACTGCAATTTCAGCCCAGGGAAACTGATCTTCCCTTCCCTTCCCTTCCCTTCCCTTCCCTAAGATGGAGCCTCGTTTTGTCACCCAGGCCGGAGTGCAGTGGCGCAATCTCGGCTCACTGCAACGTCCGCCTCCAGGGTTCAAGTGATTCTCCTGCCTCAGCCTCCCGAATAGTTGGGACAGGCATGCACTACTTTGTCCAGCTAATTTTTGTATTTTTAGTAGAGATGGGGTTTCACCATGTTGGTCAGGCTGGTCTTGAACTCCTGACCTCGTGATCCGGCTGCCTCGGTCCCCCAAAGTGTTGGGATTACAGGCGTGAGCCACTGTGCCCGGCCTGAAACTGATTTTGAACTTCTATTTCCAGAATTGTATGCGAATAAATGTGTGTTCTTTTAAGCCATCAAGTTTGTGGTAATTTGTTACAATAGCCATAGCAAACTAATACATCAATTTAATAAAAATTTCTCCTGAGTTATTTGTTTTTGAATTTCAATTAATATCACCAACTAATATTTAAAGAGTTTACATATTTAAATATTTAATATTCCTTTCCAAGAAAACATATTTTTTCTTTGGAGAAAAAATTTATAGACTTCCTGAGAAATTTCTTGTACTAATATTTCCAATGAAACAGATTTTCATTTTTCAGAGAATCAGCAGCATATTTTTTATAAAGTAATTTTCTTGTGGATAAACACAGAGGGAAAATGAATGAGTATTATTAAGATTGGCAGGAGAAGGGCATTTAACTTAGGTGAACTTCTATAATGTATAAGAAGCAACAATTGGGCTACTTAAACAAGGTTAGCCTAAATAAATAAAATTTAACCCAAATTGTTTTGAAATACTCTTCTGTGAGCTGGTTTTATTCACTATATGATTACAGATGATGAATAAATGTAAATATAAAGCTGTCTTATCTCTCTAAAATACTACATGGTCTTCTACACTGGTTCAGAGTATACACAAAACAATTCTTAAAGACTGAAATAAGTTTCATGACCACCTTATAACTGCGAGGTTTCTAGACATTTTATACCTACTCATCTCTATGGGAAGCATTTGATATTTAATTGTCCTGATTTTGATAACCAAGTAACTGTTTCAATGCAGATATTTAAAATGATTTGTATTTCAGAAGTACGTGCAAGAGGAAATTCTGACGTGTCAGAATGGGGTTAATTACTCATCAGAATTTCCTCTTGCATATACTTCTGAGACACCTATTTTTAATATGATTTAATGAGACAATTTGGGCAGATCACTTTTCTAGTACAGGTTGAGTATCCTTTATCTGAAATTCTTGGGACCAGAAGCATTTGGGATTTTTTCAAATTTTGGAATATTTGTATGTACCTAATGAGATATCTCAGGGGATGAGACCTAAACCTAAACACAAAATTTATTTACGTTTCATATGAGCCTTACACACATAGCCTGAGGATAATTTTATTAATATTAATATTTTAAATAATTTTCTGCATGAAACAAATTCAGATTTTGGAACATTCAGATTCTGGGTTTTTGGATTAGGAATGCTCAACCTGTGTAGGTGGTTTTAGTAGGTGGTTCTAGTAGGTGAACATCAGAATCCCTTTATAAAACTTTGAAGGCTGAATGCAGTGGCTCACACCTGTCATCCCAGAACTTTGGGAGGCCAAGGTACAAGGATCAGTTAAGCCCAGGAGTTGGAGACCAGCCTGAGAAACATAGCGAGACCTAATCTCTACAAAAACTAAAATAATTAGTCAGGTATGGTGGTGTGTACTTGTAGCCCCAGCTACTTAGGAAGCTAGGATGGGAGGATCAAGGCTGCAGTGAACTGTGATTGCACCACTGCATTCCAGACAGGGTGACAGAGCCAGACACAGTCTCAATAAAAAAATCTTTAAAAAAATGCAAATGTCTCACTCAGTCCTCCTCAGAATGTGCAAGAGGGCATATGCAGCATCTGTATTTTTGAAAAGCTCCAGGCATGATTCAGATGTGTACATAAATTTTTTCACCATTGATTATAGTGCAAACCCTTAGGAGACAGAGATTTTTCTAAACTGTTGAGTAACCCAAAGGTCCATCATTTGTCATCTTGGTGAGGTCATTCTATGAACGTGTCCCCTTCTCTGAGCCAGAAAGAGAGTCCAGCACTCCCAATTGCAGTGTTTCCCCAAGTTTTCTTCTATACAGTAAATCGTATTAAGGGACAGAAAGGGCAACTTGAAATATTTAATCGATTTTACTTTATTTTATGGGGAAAAAGTTTATGGTACTGCAGCATTTGTGAATTGAAGATTAAAAAGTTCTCCAGTATATCTCTTTCAAATGTCAAGAGTATATTGTTTCTCGTTTATACTAGAATATAATATTGTGAATGTATATTTGAAGGGAAAATAGAAAATATTCAACAAAAATAGCATTCTTGAGAAAGGAAAGCATGCCATCTTTTCTTCCTTTCTAATCCTAAATCTCTTTTAAGAAATCATTAAAACCCAGCCTTCTCCTTAAAGACTTCTAACGTACTGAATTTTCATGGTAAGCTCTCCCTTTTTAAATTGTGAGACATTTGCAATTATTTTGGTAGGTGATATTATGGTTTCCATTGTTCTTGAATTGTTTCATTTTTAACTTTTCTCAACAAATGATGAAGTTCCTTAGAGCTGAGAGCTTTATTAGCTTTTACAATGTAGAGAATATTATGCAGCCTGTCTTAGGTCCATGAAACCTATGTATTGAATAAAATAATAACATCTTTCTCAACAAAGAAATAATTTTTTTTAAAGTTTTAACTGAACGAACTGTCACTTACTTTTTTTTCCATTTAGTTAAAACATTTAGGAAAACTAAAGGGAGTGACTGTTTTCTTCATGTCATTAGTCCTCAAAAATTTAATTGCTATTTGGGATGGGTTGAAGACTTGCCTTTTTTAGAAGAATGCACTTCAAAAAACTACTGTATTTGTCTGTAAACAGCAAAACTAAACTTTTAAAGTATATTAGTGTTCTTCTGATATGCCTATATATATTCTTATGCTTATGTTTATTTATATGTGTCTGGGGAGGTATAAGAGGAGAGCCTTTCTTTACTATAATCATCAAAGCAATAATTAAATGTGAAACATACAACAGCTGTGTGATTTAAGATAATTTAAATTCATAGATGAAGGACTTTGCTAAACATGATAGTAATGCATTACCTAGGTGGATGATTACTTGGTAATGTTGGCTGAATTTAATATTTATCATAAATACAGTATTTGTTAAAGAAATGGCATCATACATACTCTCCTCCACCTTTATGAAAAGGGAATTAAAATGTCTTTAAAGAATACAACATTCTTTTCATTAAACTTCACAGAAAAGCTCAGTGAAAATAGGCATTCACCACAAGTTCCTGTCTCCTTATCTTTCTTTCCAGCTGCTCTGATTCTCCTAAAAGTCAACTTCTCTTGGTGGTTTCTGTGAATAGGTAATAAGACAAGTGATTTAAATCACTGATTACTCTCTTCTGGCTTTCAAACCATTCTAGCATGCTTCTAGTTGGAATAATGATAGCAGTGATAGGTCGATGTGAGAAGATGGTAATTTTACACATTAATGGAATAGAGCTTCTGAGATTTACATTTAGCTCTTGCAATAATAAAAAGTGCTAATAGTCGAGGAAATATTTATGAATATCTGAAATATATATGTGCCCTTTAGCAAGATTAGAGGACTACACAGGCCTTGTTGGGATTCATTATGCTGCAACAAAACATTTATTTCTAGTATCAGTAATTGGTAAATTTAGATTACGCTGGTTTTCTTGTATTTAATTCTCAAAATGTAACATTTTGATGAAGTCAACTACCTGTGACTTTAGGGCCTTTCAAAGGAAATTTACTTAGATCTATAAGACAAATTTTAAAAATAATTGGAAGTCCCTGCTTCTCCATCATTCCTCCCACAGCTGCACAAATGCATACAGACAGGCTTATATTTACTACTTCTGTCCATGTTGTCTTGTTGACCTTGTGACTTGCTCTGACACGTCTGGTAACAACTCTGACATAGAAGAAGGTGTATACTTTTTAATTGGGAGTAACTAGGCTCTCAAATTCTTTAGTGAACCATTACTTAGCATAGAGTCACTTTGGAATCAATTAAATATGAACCTTTGTCACATCAGTATTCATAGAAAAGCACTTAGGTGATTAAAGACCCTTGGCCTCTAAATATTTGACTACTTACCAACACCAGTCATTTAGAAAGCCTTATTAGTTCTTTTAATAATATTTTCAGGGATGGCAAGCATGAAAAAGTAAAACAAAATTAGAGGAAACATAACTGCTTTCAAATGCATGTTCCCGGAGCATCATCATAGCTGTGCTATTCTAAGGTGCTTCTATTCTCTCTCTAGCTCCACGTATCTTCTGCTGCTAACCTCTGGGGATTCCCAGGCTCTCTGCCTCTACACTGTGGTGTTTTCTCATGTATAACAATACACGTATAAAGTTATAAATCTTCATCATCAAATACGCATAAATAAAATGTGTATTTTAGTTTAATCCCACTTAAATACGTTTTACATTTAGTAAATAAAGCAAGTCATCGCCTAGTTAGTATTTCAGAAACCGAGTTAAATTTAAACAAACTTTTAAAACATGTTAGAACACACTTAAACCATGTATATGCAACTGATGTTAGTTTTAAATAATTATTTCTAATGATATAATCATAATAGCTACTATTTATTAATGGAATTATATGCTAAGCTATGTGGTGTATATGAGCTTATTTCATCTTCATAACACCAATGCTATGAGGTAGGTGTTCTCAGCCCTATTTATGCAGGAGAAAACCACAGCTTGGGAAAGTACTTATAAGTCATTTCAGTAATCTGTAGAAGGTTATCAAGTGTACAAGTGGTCTAGTTGGGATTAGAATCCAGGTTTGCCTAACTTCAAAGCACTTTTTCTTGACTGCCAAGCCCAAATAACTCCTCACACAGGCTCCCTAAGGATCCACAAAGAGTAGTGGATTCCAGTCCCTTAATATTTAAAGACCGTAACATATAATCTGTATGTTGAGAAATGTGTATAAGCTTGTGATGTTTGGCTACATTTTCCAAAACGTTTCGCTGTGCTTTATTTGGATAATTGCAATGTCTTTAAAAAAATATTTCACATCATGCATGTACTCATTTAAAAGGAGAAATAATCTTTAGTTTGGAACAAGTAATGTGTGCTTCGGGCTTAATAAGAACAAAATTTGTTTTTTTTTTTTTCTGTTGTTTGAGAAGTCCTCTTATTGTCTCAGTTCTATAAAATCACAGCTAATATCACACGCCTTTGTCACTCAGAATGTTAAGTATTATTAGGCACTGAGGGAGATCTCTGCTTGAATTCTGTAACTTTATTTCACTCTGTAATACAGGAAGCCCCATTATCTTCGGGGTAGTGTTGTTAATGTATTGTTCATCTTTCCCCCCTTTCTCCTGTCAGTATGCAGTTTTCTTCCATTTCATACCTTCCAGGCCAGGCACTCATGTTAACTTTACATGTAGTTTATCGACTGGGTATCTACACATTTATTTGAATTCTCTTGTGGCATCTGACCATCTCATAGAGTTCAGGTGGAGAAGACAAGTACTTTTGCTCAGACAGGACACTAGCAAAAAGGACGAGAATGTTTCAAGTCAGTCAGAGGTTGTCGTAAAGTAAGGTGAGAGTTCTGCTCAAATATTTCTATTTTCCCTGTGGAACACAAGGCAATATTGAGAACTTAGTGTGAAGAGCTGGGAAAGCAGGCTTAAAAGGGATCATAGCGTCTTAGAGGAGCTGCCACAGGGAATGTGAAGAAGGCCGACTAGGGACAGGGAAAAAATAATGAGCAACCCTCTGGTTCCCAGAGCCATGTAGCCTGTGCAGGTTTGCAATATGACCGGGATGTAATTTCAGGGTAAATGCTGATAAAGCTGCCGCTGGTCTGCTAATGCTTAAATATGCCCAGATATTAATCTGAGAGACTAGAAGAAACACACCATTTTTCTCAGTTATATTACTCTATCAAATTGAAAGTATGTAGTAAGATGATTTTTTATAAGACGATAAGAAAAACTTTGTCAATTTTGAATTTTAACATAATGTCAAAAACTATGGCATATTTATGCAATTAAACATTTTATATGCTAAAAGGAATAAGACAGGACTATATGTATGTATATAAGAAGATTTCACAATGATATTAAATCAAACTGCAACATAGAATGTATAATATGATCTTATTGTAAAGGAGCTGTGGTTAAAACATACCCTTGAAATGTGTTACCAGTCTGTTAACATTAGATAGCAGTTTACAGGGCGTACTTTGGAATTGAACACGGCTTTATAACAATCCCTTTGTTTCTGTGGCTGAATGTCTAACGTTACCTGAAGGGTGTATGATCAAGTGGGAGGCTGCCCACCTTAACTCTATAGCATGTATCAGCAGGACTCTAGATGGAACCATTTGTGTGTGTAGAGTGCAGCTTGGAGCCTTGGTTTGACTAGAGCAGTTCAGTCTTTTTGGAAAACTCCATGCTTTACCAGACACTGGAGGAGTCCCCAAATTCTCAAGTTTAGCGAAACATTTTGGGAGGAGGAGAGAGGAAGATTTGTTGATTTTCTGGAGGTCAAAGTTTCAGTGCTTAATAGAGGAGCTAGAAGTAGTCCAGAGGTGACTTATCCCTCTGAGATCGGCTGCCATACACACTATGTCCTTGGAGGTACCCTCCCTTAATGAGAAGCCCTTACAGCCAGTACAGTGCCTGGGGCTGGGCCCACTACTTTACTTTGTTTCTAGGATGATTGTTTTGTTCAAAAATATACCTCCTGAGGTCACATGGGTAGCAGCCCTTTGACACCTTGTAGATCACAGTATGGAATAGGTTCAGAAATAAACAAGGGAACCCATGTTTTGTAGATATGATAGGCAATTCAATGTCAACCCTCTCTCTGAGATCAAGTGGATAATAGATAAAATACATTTTGAAAATTTGCTTGAAGGTACTAAAAACCAACAAACCAACCAAATGCTGAATTACCAGATTAGAATTCTGAAGACAATTGAGCATAGGGAGGAAAGGCTGGCACTGTGGGTGTTTTATCCCACAGGGAAATATACAGATGAATGAGAACACAGGCTGGTCAAGAGCCTATTCATTTGTAAGGGACTATTGAGAAATTCCAGATAAAATACAGGATACCCAGATACATTTGAATTTCAAATAAACTATGAATTATTGTTTCGTACATTCCATGCAATATTTGTGTAATTTGGGTGAGGGAAAAAGCTCATGTATACTGGAATCTCTGCATATCTGAGAGTGCAACAATAAAGTGTTGGTATGTTTTATTGCTATGTAAGGTTTTAATTCGTGATAGACTAATATTTTGATGCCCATAATTTGTCATGGCAACTATTAGTTTTGTTCTTCTTTCCTAGTGTGAAAGGAAAGGTGCGTTGGTAAAGCATGAAAAGAGGGTAGCTGACTTTGGCAAAAAAGGAGGGAGAATTGGGATAAAATGGAGTGTTTAAGTTCTTTGCTTTTTCCTGCCTTCTACCCCATTAATGGACATTCTCACACACACACACACACACACACACACAATGGGAGTGGAGACAGAAGAAAACCAGATTTCCCCTTGTTGTTTGAGAAGATCTAAGAATAAGGAAATCTGTAGGTAATTCTTTAAGGGGGAAGCTAGTTGAAGTATTCAAGGACAATAAGGTAAGAAAGGACAGAAGAAATGGCTCTTTGGCTGTGGAGATAGGAGAAGGATATAGGAGAGCATTTCCTTTGGCTTCTACAAGGAGTAGAGAGAGTTAAATTGTTCCTGAGTGGGATATAAAAGTAACAGAGAGGAAGGACCAGGAGGCCTGCGAAGAATTTGCAGAATCATAGTGTGAGGGTAAAATCATAGCAGCAGTGAGGAGCAGACAGCCCACTTCATGGATTGTCAGCCTATGTGGTGGAAATCTCCAAAGAAGCCCTATGCAGAAAACACCAGCTGGGCTGAAAGCTGAGGAGGCTCTAGGAAGTGTGGGGACAGATGTGAGTGACAGATCTGCAGAGTCCTGCTGCCTAACAGTGGCTCCAGTCTAAAGAATGATCTCTTCCTTCTTACTAACCCTATTGGGCAGCAGGCTCGCAAACCCATAAGAACACAGAACAAGTGAGAGAACAGTGGAGGCAGAGAAAAACCTGGGAATAAACCATAAGCTAGCATGTGACTGAATCATAAACCTGAGTCCATCGGGAAATCAGTATATTTAATCCTGAAATTGATCACAGTACATTAGGCTGAGGTTTCAGAGCTAGATACGAATTCATTATAAAAGTAAAGATAACTCATTTTTATTTCATATGTTTAAACTTTTGACTATAAATTTTATCCTTATTATAATAGTAGATGCATAGAAAAATAACCTTAAGAAAAATCATAGGGCCAGGCGCGGTGGCTCACGCTTGTAATCCCAGCACTTTGGGAGGCCGAGGCGGGCGGATCACGAGGTCAGGAGATCGAGACCACAGTGAAACCCTGTCTCTACTAAAAATACAAAAAATTAGCCGGGCGTGGTGGCGGGCGCCTGTAGTCCCAGCTACTCGGAGAGGCTGAGGCAGGAGAATGGCATGAACCTGGGAGGCGGAGCTTGCAGTGAGCCGAGACTGCGCCACTGCACTCCAGCCTGGGCGACAGAGCAAGACTCCGTCTCAAAAAAAAAAAAAAAGAAAAATCATGTCAAATCGTTAATGGTGATTTGGAAGTGGGGTGGGTAGAGTAGAATGGGAATGTGGGATTATAGCAATGAGAATATTCTAAATATACAATGTTCCCATTAGTACATTGTATATTTCTCAAATGTTTGAACTTTGTACAAAATGAATAATGTTTTAGTGAGAAAGAAGTCCTCCCCCAAACAATAAAGATTAACATTAATGTGTGAAAATGGCCCGATCATATACCCTTATGACCTTCCTGCTATTAGGTCCCTAAAGTACTAGCCTAAATCTGCTCTAGAAATGACAAATCTGTATGAGACAGTAAATATTACGTATGGCCAGATTCACTGATGAGAACATACAAGTTCAAGGCACCACTGTGGTCAATGCTAAGATGATTGAGTCATTTAATGTGGCACTGACGCTTTGGAAAGCCCATGGTGAGAACCTGTGACTCACAGTTAATTCAGGCGGAGAGCCTCAGCTAATGCAGACAGAAGAACAGATCTGTCCTCTTGCTATGTGCATCCCCAGAATAAATGTTTTTCCTGCTGACACTAATTGTCTGAGGGCAATGAGCAGGTAGGGCAGAATTATTCCTTTTCCATGGAGCTGGGAAATGATGGTTCTCTACACTGGAGAAGCCTCTGGGCTAAGCCTCAGTATAAAGGATGCCATTCAGCCCTGTCAGCTTCCATCTGCTGGTGGAGACACTCTTGTATCTTTCACTGCCTGACAGTCCACCACTGCAGAAGAGCTGGGATGAAAGCGTATGCTGCAGAGACTCTCATTTGTAACAGGAGTAGGCTAAGAAAGCTCAGGAAGGAGACACAGCTGGAAAGCTGAAGCAGGTGTCTCCACCTGGAGAAGCTGCACCAGGAAAAGTGGAAACGGAATCAATACTGTGAAAATCTGGCTTTGTGATCAGAAGATTAAATGGCGAAACCACGTTTCAACACAAAGGAGAAATCCTAAGAGATGTAAACCATGACTGAAAAGATAAGAAACACGGAGGGCAGCCCTGGAGAAATAACATGCAAATTATCATCAGCATTCCAGAAGCAGCAAAAGGAGCAGATGGAAATGGAATCAATAATCAAAGCAATAATCTTCAGCTTCCAGATCTGAAAAAAAAGATCAAAAGGGCTGACTAAATGCCATGAAGAGGGGATGAAAAGATCCACAGCTAGACATATATTTGCAAAATTTCTGGCCTCTGTGGATAGAGAAAAATATATATATTTCTCAGACAGTTAGAGAAGTTTACATATAATGGGAAAGAAACAAGTTTGATGTTGACTTCTTATATGCCACGCTCAAAGCTAGTGGCATAACGTTTATAAACCTGTGAGGGAGAAAGCGCTGTGGTATAAAATTCTACTTTCTGCAAGGTTATCATTCATCTAAATTTCCAGGATATGTAGAAACTCAAAGTATTCTACTTGTTTTTCCATTCAAAATTACTTAAGGATATACTCCAGCATAAATAATAGTAAATTTAAATACAGATCTAAAACAAGTAGAACATAAAGAATACAGTAAATAGGTAGTGAGCAGTGAATCCAGGAAAGTATGTAGGTGAGCGTATGTGGGTGAGGATAAAATGATTGCAAAATGTAATGTTGCTGTTAAACACACAAAGAAGAGAAGAGGCATACGCTAAGGAAAAACTTAAAAATAATATGAAATTAAATTTCTAAAGCAATTTGAAAAAATCTAGGATTTAGAAATAGTGCAAGGGAGTGGGAAAGTAAAATATTAAGATTCTCTCATTATGGGGAATGATCAAAGTGTTATTATTTTCAACAAAACAGCAGAGAAGTATGGGTTTTAATAAGAAAGTTAAACACATTTTATTATTTTCAAATTGTTGGTAGGGGACAATTTAAATACAAATCAAAATAAACAGAGCACAACAATAATTTGATTAAACCTGTAAAAGTAGAAAAATATAAGAAAAAACGAGTATACTAAAAATTAACATAAAACAAGATGGAAATGAAAGCAAACACTTTTCAATATAAATATAAATAGAATAAAAGCTTGAAAGAATAGTATAAAATTTAGTCTAGGTCACCTGTGAATATAGAGTGAAATATCCTGATTATAATTTTAGAAAATAGAATTCAGCAGTGTTCTAAAGTAATAATAATAATATGTTGAGGCCAAATAGAGTTTATTCCAGAGATGCCAAAATGTTTCAAAATTAAGATCTAATGTTACATCACAAAGAGAAAACATCTCAGTAGCGATAGACGATGGTAAATAATTGAATTAAAATAACTGATTTTAAGAACAAAAATAAATTGGGAATAACAATGGTAAGAATTATTTTACAGAAAAAAGGAAAATAAACCCTAATGAATGATAAAATACCAGTCACCAATGATAAAACTGAATACAAGAGTGTAATCATTCCTAAAAATAACTATTCTCAATTTTATTTTGCATTTATAGGTCATGCTACATAACAAAAGAATAAAGTAAATGGTACCAACCTTTGGAAACAAGAAATAAAATTATCATGATTTTCGTATGAGTTGTTTGTAAACCTAGACTATCACATGAGTTAGAAAAAAAGTCAATTATATGTCCTTTGCCCACTTTTTGATGGGGTTGTTTGTTTTTTTCTTGTAAATTTGTTTGAGTTCATTGTAGATTCTGCATATTAGCCCTTTGTCAGATGAGTAGGTTGCAAAAATTTTCTCCCATTCTGTAGGTTGCCTGTTCACTCTGATGGTAGTTTCTTTTGTTGTGCAGAAGCTCTTTAGTTTAATTAGATCCCATTTGTCAATTTTGGCTTTTGTTGCCATTGCTTTTGGTGTTTTAGGCATGAAGTCCTTGCCCATGCCTATGTCCTGAATGGTATTGCCTAGGCTTTCGTCTAGGGTTTTTATGGTTTTAGGTCTAACATGTAAGTCTTTAATCCATCTTGAATTAATTTTTGTATAAGGTGTAAGGAAGGGATCCAGTTTCAGCCTTCTACATATGGCTAGCCAGTTTTCCCAGCACCATTTATTAAATAGGGAATCCTTTCCCCATTGCTTGTTTTTGTCAGGTTTGTCAAAGATCAGATAGTTGTAGATATGTGGCATTATTTCTGAGGGCTCTGTTCTGTTCCATTGATCTATGTCTCTGTTGTGGTACCAATACCATGCTGTTTTGGTTACTGTAGCCTTGTAGTATAGTTTGAAGTCAGGTAGCGTGATGCCTCCACCTTTGTTCTTTTGGCTTAGGATTGACTTGGCAATGCGGGCTCTCAAAAGAAGACATTTATGCAGCCAAAAAACACATGAAGAAATGCTCATCACTGGCCATCAGAGAAATACAAATCAAAACAACAATGAGATACCATCTCACACCAGTTAGAATGGCCATCATTAAAAAGTCAGGAAACAACAGGTGCTGGAGAGGATGTGGAGAAATAGGAACACTTTTACACTGTTAGTGGGACTGTAAACTAGTTCAACCATTGTGGAAGTCAGTGTGGTGATTCCTCAGGGATCTAGAACTAGAAATATCATTTGACCCAGCCATCCCATTACTGGGTATATACCCAAAGGATTATAAATCATGCTGCTATAAAGACACATGCACACGTATGTTTATTGTGGCACTATTCACAATAGCAAAGACTTGGAACCAACCCAAATGTCCAACAATGATAGACTGGATTAAGAAAATGTGGCACACATACACCATATGCAGCCATAAAAAATGATGAGTTCATGTCCTTTGTAGGGACATGGATGAGACTGGAAACCATTATTCTCAGTAAACTATTGCAAGGACCAAAAACCAAACACCGCATGTTCTCACTCATAGGTGGTAATTGAACAATGAGAACACATGGACACAGGAAGGGGAACATCACACTCTGGGGACTGTTGTGGGGTGAGGGGAGGGGGAGGGGGGAGGGACAGCATTAGGATATATGCCTAATGCTAAATGACGAGTTAATGGGTGCAGCACACCAACATGGCACATGGATACATATGTAACAAACCTGCACATTGTGCACATGTACCCTAAAACCTAAAGTATAATAATAAAAAAAAGAAAAAAAGTCAATTATAAACGATAAGAGAATACAGTAAATTACTTAGATACATAATAAATATATAACTTAACAACTTTCCTTTATAGTGACAGAAACATGTTAGAATGGAAATTTTCAAAATTATTCTAATCTTAATAGCAACATTATTCATAAACTTCCCAGATATAAACTAACATGAATTTAAAAACAAAACTACTTAAAAAACAGTCATTGAAGAAAAAATGAGAAGTGACCATGCTTTCAAGGGGAATATGCACTAACAAACATAGAAATGCTCCCAAATTATTACATACATTTAATGTGTTCCTATAATAATCCCAGTGGTATCTCCTGAGTTCGTTTCTACAGTTGCCTAGATATCATTAGCTTCTTGGCAGAAAACAGGTGGCACATTAAAATGGAGTAACTGAGGAAAGTTTAATGAAGGGATGATTTACAAAGGTTTGGATAGGGTGCAGAGGGACCCACAGGAGACAGTGAAGCCACTTGGAACTCACATTACCATTCCCAGGCCTAAAGGGGACAGGAGAGGAAGTTGCAACCAGAATTCCAACCACAGCTGCAGGAGAGGATCACTGGAGAACTGTGGCCTACAGGAGGGAAGCCAGGAGGGACTGGTAGCCCTGCTGGGAAGGAACTGAGGGAACAAATAACGTGCCTGCCCTTCAATTTTCTGTGAGTGCCTCTCATTGGCCAAACTCGAATGGAAACAAGAGGAAAGAGATTCAGGGTGAAACAGTCCACAGATGTCAGAATCCCAACATACAGAGCAGAAGGGTAAAGAGAGGGGGGAAACTGTAGAGACAAACATGGACATCAAACGTCATGTTAAAGAACCATGTATAACATTGCTAAGAAAATACTGAAAAAGATATGTAATAGAAGGGGATTTGTCCTACCCCAGATATTAAAACTGTCAACAAATGTACTGATTAAAAAGAGGAATGAGCAAGTAGAGCAACAGAGTTGAACAGAGGGCCCCAGATAGGCTTGAGTATACATGAGAATTAAATATATGCTAGAGATTCTATTCCATTCTGTAGAGAAAAGAATGGCTTATTTGAGAAATACTTTTTTGACTATTTGACTGATAATATTTGATAAATATTATTTGATAAATAGTTTTTGACTATCAATTTAGAAGGAAATAAAGTTTGATATTCAACTTATATAATATAAAAGTAAATTCCAGATGAATGAAAAACCTCATTAGAAAAGTAAAATACAATTTATCAGAGTAAACCACACAAGAATATTTTGAATAATTTTTGGTTATAAATAATGTAATACATATCATAAAGGCAAATATAATAGATATGAGCAGATAAAAATAAATTTTGGATTGCAAGAGATAACATACAACAAACATAGCAAGAATATATTTGCAATAAAAGAACAAGTAAAGGTTCAATTCTGATAAATTAAAGTTATTCCCTAAAAGTAAGAAAAAGTCACACCATTGGCCGGGCGCAGTGGCTCATGCTTGTAATCCCAGCACTTTGGGAGGCCGAGGTGGGCGGATCACGAGGTCAGGAGATCGAGACCACGGTGAAACCCTGTCTCTACTAAAAATACAAAAAATTAGCCGGGCGTGGTGGCGGGCGCCTGTAGTCCCAGCTACTCGGAGAGGCTGAGGCAGGAGAATGGCGTGAACCCCGGAGGCGGAGCTTGCAGTGAGCCGAGATCGCGCCACTGCACTCCAGCCTGGGTGACAGAGCGAGACTCCGTCTCAAAAAAAAAAAAGAAAAAGTCCCACCATTAAAGAGAGAAATGGGCAAATTGTATGTACAGGCAATTCCAGAACAGAAAATATAAACAATAACTATATGAAGACATGTTAAATATAGCTAATAGAAAAATTTATAACTTAAAACTAATTTAATCGAAATAAAAGTTTTTTAACAATTAGTAATATCCAATCATGAGAAGGAGGGAGATGAATGCATTTCTTTATCAATCAGAATCCAAAGCAGTCAGGAAAAACTCAAACCACTCTCTGATGGAGCTGCAAGTATCTCCAGGACTTACTGCTACTTATGATGGAAACATATAGACAGACTTCTTTTTTTTTTTTAAGTTACTTTGAATTGGGATTTTAATACTTGTAAATAAATTTTATATATTTATAATTTGTAAGTATACATTTGTGAGTGTGTATCCATATTTAAAATATTGGAAGGTTCTGTCAAATGCAACTAAGTTAATCTAAATGCAATTAAACACAACAAATCTAAATACAACTATGTATATATATTTATTTAAATGATGACATCCTATAGGTATTCAAAGCAAATGTCACAATTTTAATTGAAACATGACATGTCTGTGCTGTTACATTTGTTATTTTTGGTTCCCTATATCAGATTTCTTACCAGTTATTGGTTATCTGACATCTATTTATCTATACTTATATATTATAAAGCCCTGAAATATCATTATATTCCCTTTAGGTTAAAGAAATATTTGCTGAGTAGAACATTTTTATCACTGCTTCCCAAACACAAGCTTGTAGTGGACAATTAATAATTTATTTGCTCAGCACCTTCCCACCTACTAAGAATGTCTTCTCCTGCTTCCATCCAGGAGGGACATGGCCGCTCCTGAGATCTTGTGGATCCCAGGTAATTCTCTTCTCCTGCATTATTTTTTTTTTTTCTGGTGGAAGAATAGGCCCATGACTCACACGGGGCTTGGGGAACTAGGGATAGCAGGGGTCAATTCTCCTTTTGCCAGTGAGGCTGCGAGTGTTCTTACCAAGTTCATCATCACTATGAAATAATGAGGCTGGCATATCACTATGAAAAGTAGAGACAATGGATGGTGAGCAAGAATCCGGGTAACATTTTTGGTTATCTGAGCCTCACTGCTTAATGCACAATTGAAATATGAGTTTCAGTCACTTGCAATTAACAGACACAAGTAATGCAATCTCATTTATAGGTTTATTTCTCTTGAGATGAGTTTTGCAGAAAACAAAGTTATTTACCCTGCAGAATTTAGTAATGGATTGCCTAGCAGCACTGAATTAGGGATGGTCATGGTCAAAAGCATGGAACTCTTCTTGGGGGGGAGTTATTTGCAAGTTGGTGAGAGGAGGGTCTATAGTCAAGGACAAGGAAATATTAAGTCCACGCCACCCCACTTCTTTGGCCCTTAGATGGAAGGTCTCCCCTGCCCTGCTCCAGGACTCCCAGACCTTCTACTCTTTCCTTTCACTGATGCCCCCACCAGCTGTCCCATTTGCTTCTGTCATCCCTATTCTTGTTAGCTTGTGGAGCAGAAGATCTTCTGAAGGAGCTGCACGATGGTTAACAAGCAGCCTCACTTCATCCAGGCCCAAGTTTATAAAATAGAAGAAGTTGGCAATATTATTCTAATATTCTTTTTAACCTGAAAATATAATTCTGTGAGTTCTGGAGTGGAAAGAATGGTTTAGAATGAGTGGTACTTTTCTAAAAACAGGTAAGTTTCAAAAGGCTTCTAACTGATGTTTTAAAATAAAACAAAATGGGGGATTAGTTGAGTCAGGCCAACTTGGAGATGTGAAAGAACTAACTGCTAGGAGTAGCAAGAAGGTAAAAGCACCTGCAGCACCATGTATGGTATGTATGAGCCAGGGCTATGGGAGACGCAAGATGACAGAAGCTTCTCTACTCCCAAGTGATTCCAATGGGTTGAAGAGATTTGTTACATAAAATAGACAAGAAAAGAAATTACACATAATAAAATATCCTTCTTATTTAGAAGCTTCCAATTACCCAACATTTAGAATCGGAATGTCTCAGTGTGGTAAATTACCTGATGACATAAACTTCCAGTTATTCAGGTGAATTTATATTTTGTGAAGGTATTGGACCAATTTGGAAAACAACATAAAATAGCATTATTTTTGTGGAAGTATTTGGACAATTAAAAAAACAGAAAAATTTATAACCTCTCTCATCCATAAATAACTGTTTTCATATAAAACTGAGGTAGACGATGAAGAAATCTTGAGAAATAAGAACTTTATAAGAGAAAATAGAAGCTCTATGAAATGTCAATAAAGAGCTATGGAAGAGGATTATGTGACATAGAGTAGGAATATTGTAAATTGAAAGATAATTTGACCTTTTTAAGTCTGACAATTATTTGAGAATAATAGCCATATCATTATCATTTGACTCACATATTTTTGTATTTGATTAAAATACACTAAAATTTGATCAGGTGTGGTGGCTCATGGCTGTAATCCTAGCACTTTGGGAGGCCAAGGCAGGTGGATCACATGAGGTCAGGAGCTCAAGACCAGCCTGACCAACATGGTGAAACCTCGTCTCTACTAAAAATACAAAAATTAACCGGGAGAGGTGGTGTGCGCCTGTAATCCCAGCTACTCAGGTGGCTGAGGTAGGAGAATTGCTTGAACCTGGGAGATGGAGGCTGCAGTGAGCTGAGATTGTGCCACTGTAGTACAGCCTGGATGACAGAACAAGACTCTGTCTCAAAATAAATAAATAAATAAATAAATAAACCGAAATACACCCAAATTTTCATACTTAGTATTTTTTTTTTCATTGCTTAAAACCGTATAGAATACATGGTGCATTTTCATACTGGACAGGAGATTCAGCAACCTGGGTAAGCAAATGGAAATCTGGATTATCCAGGAGAGTTAAGGGACAAAATGGAAAAATACGTGTGGGAGGCACTGCTATACAGAATAGCCATTTGCCCTCTCATTCTCTGCTGACAGATTTTTTTTCAGGCACTCACGTGAGTAGCAGTGTGCCCAGGGGAAGTGGGCTCTTTTTCAGGCTGCATAGGGTAAATCACGTTTAGACTTGAACAAGGTGAGATAATCCTATCCACTTTCACCAGCAACTGCGTAAGGAAGGGTAGGGCAGGTGACTCAGTTCTGGCCAGCGACATAGAAGGGAGTGTCTTTTGGGGAATTCTGGGAAATATTTTTCTTCTCTTTCAAAATAGACACATGTAGGCTGGGCGCGGTGGCTCATGCCTGTAATCCCAGCACTTTGGGAGGCTGAGGTGGGCAGATCACCTGAGGTTGGGAGTTCGAGACCAGCCTGACCAACATGGTGAAACCCCGTCTCTACTAAAAATACAAAAATAGCCAGGCGTGGTGGTGCATGCCTGTAATTCCAGCTACTTGGGAGGCTGAGGCAGGAAAATTGCTTGAACCTGGGAGGCAGAGGTTGCAGTGAGCCAAGATTGCACAATAGCACTCCAACCTGGGCAACAAGAGCGAAACTCCGTCTCAAAAAAAAAAAAAAAAAAAAAAAAAAACAAAGACACGTGTAATAAGAGAATAAGAGACATCTTCCCCATTTATTTTCTGCCCTTGGATGTTTTCACAGGAAGAAATGATGTTTGGCAACATGGTAGCCATCTTATGATCCTAAGGATAAAGGCGAGAACATTTCATAGAATATGACCCATGCCCTGACACTGAAGAGCTTATGACTTCGCTAATCCTGGTGGAAACATGTGACTTTAGTCTTGTTATTTGAAATATCTACCCCATCTTATCTAAGATATTTTGTTATTTGCAGGCAAAACCATACTATAGGATACAAAACTGACATAATCCTGTTAAAGGGCTTGCACTATGGAATCAAAATCCTGAATCTGAATCTCAGCCTCATCAATTAATATCTGTATTACATTTTAACTGAGTAACTTAACCCTTCTAAGCCTCAATTTTTTAATCTCTAAAATGGGGAAAATAATGGAGTCCAACTTACTGGATGGTTGAAAGGATTAAATGGCATGCTGTATTTAAAGCAGTTAACGCAGGGCCAGTCGCATGGAATTTAGCTATTTTTAAAATTAGAGTTTGGTTATGATTAGGAGTGTTGTGACTGTGACACATGTAGCCCTGTGGCAGCTCTATCAAAGCAAATTAGAGAAAAGTAAGGACTCTCTTCAGGCTTGCTTGCTCCTGACCAGCACAATTCCACTCACCAAATGGCCCTTTAGTTCTCTCCTTAATTGCTTCAGGAGACCAAAGAACAAAGGAGGACTCTGCACCTGCTGTTCATTGGAGAGGATGAGCAGAGCCCAAAGGTTGGCTCTGTGGGAGATTGTGCCTGTTGGGATGAGTCATTAAAACGGAGATTGTGGGTGGTTCTGGGATTGAGCAAGATAGGAGGGCATTTGGGGGTGAGCTGGAGGTTAAGCCTTTGAGAGAGTCAGAGGACCGAAAAGATTGAGTTAGGAGGGTATTTGAAGAATTGACTGAAAACTAAGGAGATCAAAGTGAGATTTGGCAGTTGGGCAAAGGAAGGGAGGGCATTTCCATAGTTATTTAAGTACCCAGATTGTTCAGTTTTGGAAGCTGGGTCTTTCTTCCCCACTTTCACTTTTGAGTTCAGTCCAGGGTAAATAGTTGGGAGTGAAATGACACAAGGAGGGGAGATTTAAAAACAATTCTTTCTTTCATCTCTACAACCCTGAAACCTTTTTTCTCATAAGCTCTTGAAATATATTTACCCCAATAGAGCCTCTTGGCTTGCAAAGCTTACACTGCCAAACCTGCTGCAAGGAAGTCAGCACTGTGAGAAAGTGTGAGCTGGAGCTCTCCAACCCACAGCATTTGCTTCAAGGTGGGATTTAGTTAGTGACTCTGAAAGCCCTGTGGCAATAGGGGACCACTCAGTGCCTGCCTCTAGTCTGCATCAATCTGTCTGCCCTTGAGGTTGTATAGGAATTAAAGGAAACTAGCTGTTTGGCTGAACAACCTCTAGAAATATGATAGAGCATCCCACAATTTCAGTACTCCACTGTGAAATTTAGCTTCTGATATTCCTCAGCCATTTAGGCCACCTCCAGATTGCATAAGAATCTCTGGAGAGATTGTTAACAATGAAGAGCTCAGTTCAGAACATTTGTGTGTGTGTGTGTGTGTGTGTTGTTGTTGTTGTTGTGTTGTTGTTTTTAGAGACAGGGTCTCACTCTGTTGCCCAGGGTGGAGTGCAGTGGTGCAATCATAACACACTGCAGCCTTGTACTCCTGGGCTCCTGGACTCAAGCAATTCTCCTACCTCTGCCTCCCAAGTAACTCGAACTTCAGGTGTGAGCCACTATAGTGAGCCGAAATCTGTAGTTTTTAACAAGAATCCTTGGTGGTTCTAATACTGGTGGCTCATTAGCCACATTTAAAAAGCTGCTCTAATACCAAGCTGGCCTTTAAAATGTCTCTCTCTTCCTTCCTTCCCCCAATTCCCAATATATGCAGCAACATTAGATACTGCTTTTGAAAAACTACCGATATGGTTTGGAGTGTCCCCACCCAAATCTCATGCTGGATTGTAATTCTGAATGTTGGAGGTGGGGCCTGGTGGGAGGTGATTGGATCATGGGGTGGATTTCTCATGAATGGTTTAGCACCATCTCCTTGGTGCTGTTCTCATTACAGTGAATGTGTTCTCGTGACATCTGGTTGCTTAAAAGTGTATGGCACCTCCCCCTGCTCTCTTGCTCCTGGTATGGCCATGTGAAGTGCCTACTCCCCATTTACCTCCTGCCATGATCCTAAGTTCCCTGAGGCCTTCCCAGAAGTCAAGCATATGCCAATATCATGCTTCCTATACACCCTGCAGAACTGTGAGTCAATTAAACCTCTTTCTTTATAAATTACATGGTCTCAAGTATTTCTTGATAGCAATATGAGAACAGCCTAATACAATTACTGTGAAACGTTCTTTAAAAATTAAACCTAACTGGAAAATGTTCTGAAATTAGAACTTTATCTTGGAAGACTGGGCTACTATTAGAAGAAACATGCCTCTCCTAGGTAAAGCAGACACCACAGAAATACTCCAGGACCTACTGATGTGGTCCCCTCAACCTGTGGTGCTCCTTCATGGGGAGAGCTCTCTTTGAAGTCAGTGGGAACTGTGGTCAGATACACTTTGCAGGAGAGCAAAGCAAGTAGGCAAGATGTGAGACAAGTGTCTCAGAAAAGTCACTTTTTTTTTTTAATGTAATATTTCCTTTTTTTTTATTATACTTTAGGTTTTAGGGTACATGTGCACAACGTGCAAGTTTGTTACATATGTATCCATGTGCCACGTTGATTTCCTGCACCCATTAACTCGTCATTTAGGATTAGGTATATCTCCTAATGCTGTCCCTCCCCCCTCCCCCAACCCCACAACAGTCCCCGGAGTGTGATGTTCCCCTTCCTGTGTCCATGAGTTCTCATTGTTCAATTCCCACCTATGAGTGAGAACATGCGGTGTTTGGTTTTTTGTCCTTGCGGTAGTTTACTGAGAATGATGTTTTCCAGTTTCATCCATGTCCCTACAAAGGATATGAACTCATCCTTTTTTATGGCTGCATAGTATCTGACAAAGGGCTAATATCCAGAATCTACAATGAACTCAAACATATTTACAAGAAAAAAACAAACCACCCCATCAAAAACTGGGCAAAGGACATGAACAGACAATTCTCAAAAGAAGACATTTATGCAGCCAAAAAACACATGAAGAAATGCTCATCATCACTGGCCATCAGAGAAATGCAAATCAAAACCACAGTGAGATACCATCTCACACCAGTTAGAATGGCCATCATTAAAAAATCAGGAAGCAACAGGTGCTGGAGAGGATGTGGAGAAATAGGAACACTTTTACACTGTTGGTGGGACTGCAAACTAGTTCAACCATTGTGGAAGTCAGTGTGGCGATTCCTCAGGGATCTAGAACTAGAAATACCATTTGACCCAGCCATCCCATTACTGGGTATATACCCAAAGGACTATAAATCATGCTGCTATAAAGACACATGCACATGTATGTTTATTGCGGCACTGTCCACAATAGCAAAGAGTTGGAACCAACCCAAATGTCCAACAACGATAGACTGGATTAAGAAAATGTGGCACATATACACCATGGAATACTATGCAGAAAAGTCACTTTTAGACATGTTAGTAAATTTATGAAATTTAGTAGTAATTTGTTTAAAGATGAGAAAAAACTTTAGTATTAAAGACGGTGGCAAAGGAACAGACCAATGCTTTTCTCTGTATTGGAAGGCCTCAGTTGTGGCATTAAGGTTGGATGCACCATGCAGAAAGACTTGGTATCTTGCTTGGCAATGCGTTCCTGAGAGAGCTAGGAAGGAGGGTAGGTGAGGAGGGGCTTCCAGACTAAAGCATCATGACGAGACTCATGCACAGGGAGCCTTCTCCTACAAATTTCTTCATACATGTGATGAAATGGGCTAAATGGGTGCCAAAATATAGATTTTTAAACATTTTTGGATATAGACTCATTTTACTGAAGCTATGGAATCTCTCTCCAAGAAGAATGCAAGTAAACCCACACACGCCTGTACAATTTCCATTCCATTTCAAGGATTCATGGACCTCCTGAAATTCATCTGTAGACCTCAAATGAAGAGTGTCATCTCTGGAATAAATATTGAGGACTCTCGTGATGGGAGTTAGGGGTGGGGTAATCCAACAAAAATGAGATTTTGGCCCAGCAGAGCATTGACTTCACTATTGGCTCTCTCTAGAGCCAGAACTTGTTCAAATATGGCTCCATCTCCTCAACCCCTGGTGTAGCACATGAGGCAGTGGACTTCCCTCCCGGTGCCAGAGTTTGCACAAATCCAAAACAGGGATGATGATTCAGATATGGCCACTATGAGGCACTCATTCAATATCAGTGAATATCGGTAAAGTCCCTATCTGGCACACAGAGGCTTGCTGCTACTATCATTATATTCCCTATTCTAATGAATGGTGCCAACATCAACCACTTATTCAGCCAGTCTTTCTAGAAAGCCTAACATTATCACTTAAATTCTTCCTCTTTTGTAATCCTATATTTTGTCAAATAGATTAAAAGCTCTGTGAGGATTGATTTTGCCATTTTAGACCCTTTGCTTCCTACAGAGCAGGTACTCATTTAATAAAAATATGTTGAAAGAATGAGTTTGTGAAATGAATTTTCCTAAGCCTCTCTAATGTCCTTCTAATCTTTTCTTTCCTTTATACCTTCATTACTACTGCTTTAATTCAGAACCTCCTCAGTACTTACCAGGACTTTCATTACAGACATTGCCTACCAGAGCATTTGTGGAACCTGGATACACATTAGAATCACCTAGAATCACAGATTTATGGAACCTCTGAGATGTATAGAATCAGCAGCTCTGCAGTGATAGCAACGAGGAAAGTGCATATCTTTCAAAATTTTCCCAGCTGACTTTTAAGTAATGCTAGTTTTAGAACTACTAGGTTTATTTCCCTATCCTATCATAATAGGCCCTTGTCTATATTTTCCCAAATATTACCCATCACTCCCGCGTATGCATCTCACATTCCCAGCATACAAAACAACTGTCCTATTTCCTATTGTTCCACTCTCTCATGGACATTCCCTCTGCTTGGTGCACTTTTGAACTCTGAAAGTAGAAGAAAATCTTTTGTTTGCTTTGATTAAAGTTAAATGCTGAAAACTGTTTTATTTTCCTGATTTCTGCCGCCTTAGAAATCTCCAGCAAAATTCTAGTTTTTGGTCTTAAATATTTGGCTCATTGGTGAATGATGGTCTTACTCTGAACCAAATAACCATTTTTTTGGAAACTGAAAACATAATTCACATACCACAAAATTAATGCTATTAAATTATACAATTTGCTGATTTTAAGTATATTCACAAAGTTGTACAACCATCACCATTATGTAGTTGCAGAACAGTGTTTTTTTTGTTGTTGTTTTTTTTTTTTTTGAGATGGAGTTTCACTCTTGTCTCCCAGGCTGGAGTGCAATGGCGTGATCTCGGCCCACAGCAACCTGCACCTCCCGGGTTCAAAGGATTCTCATTGTCTCAGCCTCCGGAGTAGCTCAGATTACAGGCACCCACCACCACACCCGGCTAATTTTTTTTTCTTTCTATTTTTAGCAGAGATGGGTTTTCGGCATGTTGGCCAGGCTGGTCTCAAACTCCTGACCTCAAGTAATCCTCCTGCCTCCACCTCCCAAAGTGCTGGGATTACAGGCGTGAACCACCACACCTGGCCCAGAACATTTTACATCGCCCCAAAAAGAAACCTCTTACAAATCATTCCCTGTTTCTCATCTCCCACCTCCAAGCCTCCGGCAACCACTAATCTACTTTTTGTCTCTATGGATTTGCTATTCTGGACATTTCATATAAATAAGATCATACAATACATGGCCTTTTGTGTCTAGCTTTTTTCAGTTAGCATAATGTTTTCAAGTGTCACCTTTGTTGTAGCATTATCAGTACTTCAGTAATTTCAATGGGCAATTATATAGGTTATACCACATTTTGTGTATCCACTCATCATTGATATTTGGGTTATTTTAATCTTTTGACCATTATGAATAGCATTACTAATATGTAAAGCTTTTTGTGTGATTATATGTTTTTGAATGTCTTGGATATATACCTACTAGTGGAATTTCTGGGTCATATGGTAATTCTATGTTTAACTTTCTGAGAAACTGCTAAACTGTTTTCCAAAACAGCCATACCATTTTACATTCCCATCAGCAATGTAAATCAACAATGAAAAAATGTGAAATACGGAGGGTTTCAATTTCTCCTCAATCTCATACATGTTATTTTCTACTTTTCTTTTTTATTATAGCCTTCCTAGCAAGTGTGAAGTTGTATCTCATTGTGGTTTTGATTTCCATTTTCCTCATGACTAATGATTTTAAACAACTTTTCGTGTGCTTATAGATCATTTGTAAATCTTATTTAGAAAATTGACTATTCAAATTCTTTGCTTTTCTAAAAATGGGGTTATCTGTCCTTTTATTATTGAGTTACAAGAGTTCTTTATATATTCTGCATTTATGTCCCAAATGAAATATATGACTGCAAATATTCTCTCCAATTCTGTGGGCTATCTTTTTACTTTCTTAATAGTATTCTTTGGAGTACAAAAGCTTTTGCTTGTGATGAAATACAATTTATTTGTCTTTTGTTGCTTATGCTTTTGGTGTCATATTTAAGAAACCCCATCGCCTAACCCAAGGCCAAGGATTTATGCCTATGTTTTCTTTTAAGAGTTTTATAGTTCTTACATTTAGGTCTTTGATCTATTTTGAGTTAATTTTTGTATGTGGCATGAGGTAGTGGTAATTGATTCTTCTGCATTTGGCAGTGAACCAGCAATATCTATTAAAAAGATTATTCTTTTCATATTAAATTGTCTTGGCACTTCTGTTGAAAATCAGTTGGCCATAAATGTGAGGGTTTATTTCTGAAACTCAATTCTGTTCCATTAATTTACTGGTCTATGTCTATCCTATGTTGATACCACTCTGTCTTGATTATGGTAACTCTGTAGTAAGTTTAAAATCTTAAAGTTTGAGTTCTCCAACTTTATTCTTTTTCAAAATTGTTTTGACTGTTCTGAGTCCTTTGCATTTCCATATGAATTTTAATGTCATCTTGCCAATTTCTGCAAACACAGGCAGCTAGGGTTTTGATAGAGATTGCATTGAATCTGTAGAAAAAGTTGAGGAATACTGCTATCTTATAAAGATTTAACATTGTAAATGTTAAATCTTTTCATGAACATGGGATGCCTTTCCATTTATGTGGTCTTCTTTAATTCGTTTCAATAATGTTATTTTAGTTTTCGGTGTACAAACCTTGAACTTTTTCTGTTAAATTTGTTCCTAAATATTTTAATTTTTGATGCTACTGTAAATGGAATATTTTATTATTTTATTTTCAGATTTATTCAATACTAGTGTATAAACAATTGATTTTTGTATATTTGATGCATCTTGCAACTTTGCTAAAATGTTTATTAGTGGATTCCTTAGGATTTTCTATATACAAAATCATGCCATCTCTGAAAAATGGGCTTTTAATTTACATAGAATTTTGGTTAATATGGGCCCTATGTTATTTACTGCTTTAAGATCTTGATCAAATTTGCTAACTTTCATGAGAATAATTTTCTTCACCTGTAAAATAATAATAATCCCAAAATCCAGAGTTGCTGTGAGAAATACATATAGTTACAAAATAACCATCAGTACAATGATTTAATGCATGAATCATTCACATTGGTTTTTTATAGCTAAGAATTAATGGATCATTTTCTGAATCATTTTTCCAGCCCTACTCAATTTTGGAGTATTTTAGTTAGACAGGGAGCTGAGAAAAAGTACATTAGGTAATGTCAAGTCATTTAGGGGGATTGGAACAACAGGAAATGAAGCTTCAAAGATAGATTGAAATTCTCTTTAAATAAATATTGAAATTCTCTTTAAATACTAGCCATGATGAGCATTATTCTATGGGAACAAGAAACTATTAAATGGTTTCTTCTGGGGAATAATAACATCAATGTAGAGGATGTATTGAAAGTGAGAAATTAGGAGCAGGGGAAAAGGTAGGAGGCTACTATAAGAGATCAGTAAAGATTGTTGAGAACTTTAAGGCAATGTCTGGGAAGAGGAAAAGGAAATAATGTACTTTGGAAATACTTAGTATGTTTCAGTTGCAGGAAAATAATCGTAACTTCCTGGTTCTGGATTTTAAACCATTAATTTCAAGAGGGATTACATGAGGAGAAGAACATCTGGGGACAATGATGGCTTCCTTTTTGGAAATTCTGCTTAAGGATCTGCAGAGTACTCAAGTAAACATGCAAATAAAGTGATAGGGAATCAGTTTAAAATTTAGGAGACAGAGTTGAAGATTCAAGACAGAGTTTTCCATTTGCTCTGTATGACAACTCATGGTCTCCACTTGTATCCTTCCTCAGCATAGATCCCCGCGTTCATAATTATCATAACTTCCTTGTGAATAATCTCAACTCCTCTGTTTTCCCTCCTCCTTTACTTTTTCTCTTCCTCCTCCTCTTCCTCTATCTCCGTCTCTCTTCTTCTCTCTCTCTCACTCATCCTGCAAAACAAAGTACACTAACACAGAAAACACTTTGCACTCCTCACATCTGTACAAGAGACTTCCTTCTCCTTTAACCTTTCTTCTCCTGCTCCCGACTGAACGAATTCCTCTCCAAGACTATAGTACACTTGTTGTTTTAGAACATCATTTTTTGTTGTTGAGTCTCCTATTTCTTGAATTATATATAAGCTTGTTTCTTGATTTAAAGTAGCATAGAAAGTATGTTACTAAATATTTGTGTGAAAATGACAATTTTGCCATAATTATTGATAGTTTGACTTTGTTTAGAATCCTAGCTTGAAAATCAGTTTCCCATAGAGTTTTGAAAGCATTGAGACCATTTTAGGATTTAGGATTGCAGTTGAGAAACCTGACATCATTCTGATGTCTGTTTCATTGTTTATAAGCCATAGTTCTGCATTGAAGGGCTACTGAAGTCCATTTGAAAATATTAAGAGGTTTTATTCCCTATCTTCTGAAGTTTTACAATGAAATGTGGATCTTTAAAAATGTATTCTGTTGGGCATTTGGTGGTCCTTTCAAACTAGAAATTCATTTCCAACACTTTGGGGAAATTATTCTGTACTATGGATTTGACAATGTCTTCCCTTCCATTTTCACATTTGTCTTTTTCTGAAACTCCTGTAATATGGAGGAAAGACATCCTTGAATGGTCTTCTAATTCTCTTATTTTTTTCTCTCCGATTGCCTTTTTGTTATAATGCCTGAAAGACTATTTTGACTTTAACCTCCATTCTTTCAAATGACTTTTCCCACACAATTAATTGTACATTGTGACTATTACATGTTTCATTTTAAAGTTTTCATTTTTAAAAAAATAATTTAATTGCATTTTTTATGGATATAATGATTTTATCTTTCCACTTATGTTAGCTAAATTTTAAAAAGTAGTTATTTTTCTCCCTATATTATCTGTACATCCAACTTCTTTTTTCTGTATGTTTATTTCTTCTCTCACATTCATATTCGGTCTAACCCTCAATTTTGTTTGGCTTATATGATATTTATAACACAACTGATTTCATATTTTTACAAAATCAGAAATTTTAACTTCTTTTGAAAAAATTGAAAGATCTGGCCATGGTAAGGCCATGTTTTTTCTTGCTGAGTAGAAAGCACGTATTCTTGTGGTATGGTATCCTTTTTTGGGTAAAATATGTATTCTTCTGGTATCCTTTTTTACTCATTTATCTATCAGACCCTATAACCATTTAGGTGGACCACCTTCCTTCCCTGTGCTTCTCTGTCACTCATATGTCTCCAGTCCATGCAAAAATCCCCTGATTTATACTTCTGGAAACACAGCTCACCTTTAAAGATATAATACTTGCTCTGTTTTGCTTTCATCAAATCCTTTGGCATCAAATCCTTTGGCAAAGCAGTTGTTCTTTTAGCAAGACAATGAGCACAAGTTTTATGACCATTGAAATATACTGAAGACAGGTTATTATTTGATATGCCCCAAGGACGTTCATTAGTAGTATTTGATCTCATAAATCTACTCTTGTATAAATTAAGGAAAATGTAAATCTTTGTGTTTCTCATATGTCATTTTATGAGGGTTGAGTCAATTAATTACTAAAGATGGGATTTTCTTTTTATATGTGGATATTGTGACTTAATTAAATGCGAATAACTTGGGGCTTATTTATAATATGATAAATTATTTTTTTCTTCAGGTTTTTAAATGAAATAATTGATTTAATTAAGTAAATGCCCATCATGGTTAAATATAACAATATGTCATATCTTATGGAAGACCATTTGGCTGAAGGTCACAAGAGTTCATCGATTCATCAGCAACCACAAATATTTACTGAGTATCTACCATGTGTCAGGACTCTTGAAGGTGCTGTAAGTCAACTGAATAGGTAAAGGCTTAGTTTTTGCAGAACTTGTAACACAGAAGAGATAAAACAGTAAAAAGTATTTTTAAAAAGTTAGCTTCTGTTAACTTCATGGCATTGGGAAAATCTTTTATGTTTCTGAGACTTCATATTTCTAATGGTTGAATTCTAATTTTCTCCTACATCTACAAGTTAATGTTCTGCTTTAGATTTTAATTTGTTTTTAACCATCTAAGAAACAATCTTAACTGAGACTGGATGTTGCATAAGGGTAACATAAAAGTGAAGAAGATGACATTTTATGGTTTGTCTGTGAACGTGTCTTAAGGAACAGTCTCACATTGATTTTTAAATTGTCCGAGTCTGTATGATAGAATTACCTTTAAATTTCTTTAGAAATAGTCCATGTTCAAAAAAATGTACAAAAGGATCTTGGGTGTGTTAAGTTTAGCATAACTGTTTGCCACCCATTCATTACATGTATTTTGAGCATCCATTACATTTTGAGTATTGGAAATAGGGTTTAATAAAAGACAAATTTTCTATCTTCATAAAATCTACATTTTTACGTAGAAAAATTCTCCCATAAACACGAAAAGTAAAAAAACACTTCAGGTGGTTTTAAGTACTATGAAGAAAAATAAAGCTAGTAGGAAATTAGAGAGTAAGAGAGAAAAGGAGGAGTCTATTGTATAAAGAGTAATCAGAGAAGACTTCTCTGAGGAGATAATTGTAATGTGGTCAAATAAAATGCAGGATGAGCAATTAATTTGAATTTTTGATAAATGGCAACTTTTTAGCATGAGTATGTCACATGCAATGTTTGGGACATAGAGTATACAGTTACTTATTGTTTACTTGAAATTCAAAGTTAACTAGGCATCTTGCATTTTTATTTTCTAATCCGACAACCCCATATTTGAGCCAAGACCTGAAAATAGTGAGAAAACCATCTTTATAGTAGATTTAAGGGTTAGATTTTAATATTAAACAAACAAACAACAACAACAACAACAAAAAAACAAATACAAAGTCTTGTGGCAGGAAGATCATGGCTGTCCAAGGAACAGCAGAAAAGCCATTGTGGCTGGTGTGGATTGAGGGGAGGAGCCGAATGCCAGTTTGCATTGGAGATACAGGCAGAAGTCACATCATGGAGGTCCATTAAGCCACTGTAGATAAATTGGAGTTCATCTGATGGAAAGCCACAGGGAAATTTGCAAGGAATAATGAAATCTAATTTAAGTTAAATTAAAAAAAAAAAAACGCTATGGCTGCTATATGAAAAGGCTGTGTGAGGATGAGAGTTGGAGCTAGGAAGAAGTGTTAGGAAGTGAATACAAGAGACCACGCTGGAGATGAAGGTTTGGAATGCAGTGTTAGCAGCGGAGACTATGCACAGGAGTCTGAATCAGGTTATATTTTACAAGAAAAACCACAGGACTTGCTCGTGAGTTGGAGGTATATGAGAAAAAGGAAAAAGGGGTGCATTCCTCAACTTTGTCTTGAGAAACAGGATAATTGGTAATAAGTTAGTTTTGTGACAATTAAAGGGAAGCACATTGAATTTGCTTAAGCAGATGTTTACTGAGACACACATATACACACATAGCCACCCCTTGCACATTCCTTGCCAGGGTGATCAAATCAAGTGACTCTTCTACTTTATCATTATCATCATCATTATCATCATTTTTCATGTGCTTATTATGCCAGGGAACATTACTAGGCCATATATCTATTACTCAGTTAATTATTATAAGAAGCCTATGATAAAGGCACTATTATTATAATCATTCTCATATCGCAGATGAGAAAAATGAAGCCCACAGAGATTAGATAACTTGCCCAAAGTCCTACAGTTAGAACATGGTGAGGTGTGGGTCCAAAGACAACCTAATGGACTCCAAAACACTTTCACTTAATGTTTTGCAAAAACAAAAAAAGAAAAAGAAATCCAGCACTTTGAACCATTCTGAATATGAAGAAGAATATTTATTCAACTGATAGACTCCTACTATTCAAGCATTCAAAAGATAGGTAAGATAGTTAATTAGAACGTTAGGAACAAACATGAAAAATAAAATTTGCTAAATGACAAAAAAGATTGGGCAAAATTAAGATCATATCATTGTTCTTGGACGAGAAGATAAAAATTACAAAGAAGTCAGTTTTTCCAAATTAATGTATAGTGGAATTTCCGTTAAAATTATATATGTATATATTTTTATGTGTACTTATTTGTATTTCAACAAATCGCAAGACAGATAAACCACAATCTAACTTCATCAAAAAAAAAAAGAAAGCAAAAATGTAAAACAGAAAAAAAAGTAAAAGTAATTTGGAAAGAGTGAAAATTAGAAGATCATAAATACTATGAGATAATATATATTTTTCCCAAAATAATTCATATAAATCTGAAAATGCTATTGCTATAGAAAGATTTCCAATATATGCATTTAATGATGAGAATAAAGTGAGAAACAGTGACTATAACTTTTCGTGGGTAAAAAGGGTGAAAACACTATGGTGTATTCATATTCATTTTCATTTTCATAAAGAAACTGAAAGGATATGCAACAAGAAACTCATAAAAGTTTGAGTGAGGGACAAAGAGAACAATCAAGACTTTCTACTGTATTGCTTTCATATTGAAAAGTGTGAATGTGTTACCAATTCAAAATTTTTAAAAATAATATTAACACGCTATATTTTGGAAACTGAAAGGCAATTACTTTTGTTGTTAAAAAAAAAGGCATGCTTTGAGCACCAACCATACAAAAATTGACTAGTTTTACTACAAAGCTGCCTTGGTTGGGAAGCCATATGGTTTTGATCAAATAAATCTCTGGATAATTTTCATAAGTCTTTCATCACCTATTGATTCTGAAAAAAAAGTCCTTTTGACATCATAGTCTATGTTTGGTCCAATTCCATGTTACTAGCTTGATTTCCTTTCTCATAGTTTCCGAAGCAATTTGCTTCCATGCCTGTGCAGAGTTTCAGTCCAGAGAAAAAATAGAAAAATTATTAACTAAATTGGATGCATTATTTATCTGTTCTGCTTCATACTCTCTGAATCTACAGTTCTATGTTAGATTTATTTTTAAAAGGTATATAAATATTTCTAGGCTTAATGCTTTGAAACTGGATTTGGTAGCAGTTTTACATGTTTAATTACCTTTTCTATTCTATAATGAGGTACAAAATAGGTTTGAATAGGTTTTAACAAACTTGATCATACTATTTTCCTCCAGAATGATTATATTTTGCATAACAATCTCTATAATTCTAATATCTGACTAGTATCTATATTCAGGATAGAATCTCCCTTTCATGCATTTTACTAACAATGCATTTTTTATCTTGCTTCCTATCATTTTAGCTTATTAATACTTTAGCTGAATTTGAAGATTATATAATTTACTTTCTTTATTTTTACTTTTATTTTCTACTTAATGATGGCTAATAGTTTGGAAGATGATTATTATTTTTTACCATTTCTTGCACATTATAGCATCACCATTAGAGTTGTTTTCTTCTTTGAGGGACAGAAGATCATTCTTTACTTTCTCCCAAATCCTTATTTCCTATAGAGCTTTTTTTCCCCTCATATTCATTTCCAACATGGTAGCTCCTAATACTTCTAAATTTCATCTGGGAGTGACACACTCATTACTTCCTAAAGCTGATAACATTTGTGAGACATGGGAAAATTCGGTAAATGGTTAAATTGACCTTAAGAACTATTTCCATTATGGAAGTGTGTGCTACAGTTCATTTCAGATACTGATGGTATTGATACAAGTCATCTCTGCTTAATATTAGAAACAACCAAAAATTATTTTTAGGTATTGTAACATAAAATACCTCTCCTTGCTATGGGAAATATAAGATCCCAGTGGAGATAAAATAGGCATTGCTAACTATGATTTTTCTGAGGAATCTGTCTCTATTCAAAGAAAATGTGGCAAAGTCCTTTAAGGAAATACTCAAAGTGTGTGGATTTGGACTATATAGTTGCCATAAAAGAGACAGATACAAAGCATGGTGTCGGTGTTAGAGGCATCTCTCTTACATCGAAGGAGAAAAATATCATGGGAGGCTTTGAAGAGAACGGGACCTGAACGAATCATAAAACGATGTGGAGGAGTTTGTCAGGTGGAGAAAGTATGACATGAAATGCAATGCATGCAGAAAAAAGCATTGTGTATAAAAATGAGAAGCCTGAAACACTCTGGTACTTTTGGGTAACAGGATGTAAACATGATGAGATACTGGGGAGTGGCCTCAAAGATCAAGGAATTCAGCCATATAAGAGACAAATCAAAGAAGTCCTTGTAATCTATTTTAAGGACTTCTTAATAGAGTAATAGATTGTTTTAAAAAATAACAGTTAATCTGCATAAACTTTAACCTTCATTGGGCCTTATACTGACTTAGAAAACCAACTAACTCTGTAATATACTCTACAGTGTAAATAGAATGGACAAAACAATAGACAATTGAAGGAGTTCTCTCTACTTGATGTATTTACTCTCTTACCTTCCATTCTCTCCTCCTACTGTCATTTGGCCCTGCCTTTGCTACATCACCACAATCATTTGGGTCACGAATGACCTTTATTTACAAATTAAATGCCCACATTACAGTCCTTTTCTTGTTTGGTCATTTGGGAACATTTAACGTTATAAACCACTGACTGCTCCTTTAAGCGCTCTCTTCTCTTGTCTTCCAAAGATCTCACTCCCCTGATTTTCCTTCTGTTTCTCTGATCTCTCATTTCAGTCTACTTTGAGAGCTCCTATTCTATTTAACTTTTAAATATTGGTACTTCTTGGGGTTTTAGGTGCTTTTCTCTTTTTACCATGTCCTCTTTTTTGGGTAGAGCCCATCTACTTCCATGATTTTAAATTATAATTAATATCTATATGCAAGTGATTTCCAAATCTTCAACTCCATCAAACATTTTTCTTGTGATATTCATCTTAGCATATTTTCCTGGACATCTCTAGTAGGATATTCAATACCGCAGGCTCAACATGATCAAACATGAAGCCGTCATCTTCCCATATCTGTTCTTCTTTTCTCTTAAATAATATGTCTGTTCACTCCACTGTTCAAGCCTGAAAACTGCCATTTAAACCTCCCTGTATGTTCCACAGCTGTGCCTATTAATTATACCTCCTAAGTATTTATCTAATCTCTTTGTCTCTCTACAATCCCACTGCCATTAGACAAGTGCCTGGCTTATCACTGTAGCTTCCCCATCTCCAGCCATCATGCTGACAGTGACTTTAAAAAAATGCAACTTAATCATGTCGCTCTATGGGTAAAATCCTTTGGTGGTTCTCTGTGATAATGGCTGTTCTTCATGATAAAATTACCTATCTAGCATATTGCAATCATTAATTTCATTGGCTGTTTATCCAACTAGACAGTAAATCATTTTCTATAGAGACAAAGTATTACTAGCCAATGCATATATATGTATGTGTGTATATATATATATACACACACACACATGCACACACACATATATATACATATATATACATAGATACATATACATATATATATTCAAACCTACTATAATCCCTTAACTGTAATGGTTGTTGTATAGACAAGAATAGAATCTAGAGTATTTACCCTCTCTAATTTTACCGTCTAGCTGGGAACAAAACAAGATGTAAGATATACATTAAACCAAGACCATTCAGGAAGTAAACTGTGTAGCAGTGCCTGTAAGTGAAGAGATGAGGAGAAATCCAAACTAACATATTTGAAGAAATATCACCAGAGGAGGGACTGGAGTTGGGTCTTGGAAAATAAATAGTATCTGAAAACATGAAAGAAGAATAGAGTTGATTTCACAAGTGAGGAATAATGTATATAAAAAAAAGAGTATTTACATAGGAAGAGAGGAAGTCAAATTGTCTGTTTCCAGATGACATGATTGTATAATTTAGAAAACCCCATCGTCTCAGCCCAAAATCTCCTTAAGCTGATAAGCAATAAAAAATAAATAATTTTTTAAAATAAATAAATTATCTTTCAAAGCAAATTTCTTACCCATAGTTAGGATAATGCTCTTGCTATATATCTCTAGAATAATAACCTTTAAATAACTTTAAAATAAATGATTCATTTTTCTTAGAGGCAATAAAATAAAATGAGATATTTAACATTTAATTTACAGTTCTACATGGATTTTCAGATTCTGCTTTACTGTGAGGACTGTTACTATAGTAAAATAAACCCTAATGTAAAGAATGTGATGGGGTCGTGTGTGTGTGTGTGTGTGTGTGTGTGTGTGTGTGTATAAAATTAAATAATCTGGTATAATCTAGAATTCATTTTTTAAGAGATCAGAAAAATGCTGCTTGAAACAGGTGTAAGCCATGGATGATAAGGTTCTTTGTTGCCCAAGGATGTTCAATGGATTGTACAGTAATGAGAAAGTGCCAAGGTTGAAAAAGTCATTTCCATTTAAAATTCCTATTATTTCTTATATGTATATATTTTAAAGTCTTGTTTGCTGAAATTTTTCATGCTTCATCTAAATTTTAGCCACATATTGTGAGGTTACACAAAACTTCATTTGGCCAATTCTGAGGCATCCAAATGTGAAAGGCCATTGTTCAGTTAGAGAATGATTTTGAAATAACTTTAAAATTTGATCATCTGAACAGATTTGGCCTTTAAGTAGTGCTTTTACTTGACTTGGAAAAATTTGGGCTGGAAATAGCAAAGAGGTGCCTATTGAAAGAGGTGTCCTGCTCGTGGGGATAACCACTGGCTCATGAAGGATGCTACCCTAGCATACTCCTTGGGGCTTCTCCTGTGAAGATCCACATCAGCAACTGTGAAACACTGTCTACTGGGAGATGGCAGATCAGAAGCTCTTCCTGTGGTCAGCAGTGGCCCAAGCAGCTTAGCATTTCTGATATGATTTGGATCTGTGTCCCCACCAAATCTCTATCTCATGTCAAATTGTAATCCCCAATGTTAGAGGTGGGGCCTGCTGGGAGGTAATTGAATCATGGGGGTTGTTTCTTATGAATGGTTTAGCACCATACCCTCGGTGCTCTTCTTGTGATAGTGAGTGAGTTCTCTTGAGATATCATTACTTAAAAGTGTGTAGCACCTCCGTGCTCAGTCTCTCTCTTGCTCTTGCTCTGGCCAGGTGAGGGGTCTCCTCCTCCTTCACCTTCTGCCATGATTGTAAGTTGACTGAGGCCTCCCCAGAAACTGAGCAGAGGCCAACATCATGCTTTCTGAACAGCCTGTGAAGTAATGAGCCAATTAAACCTCTTTTCTTTATAAATTACCCAGTCTCCAGTACTTCCTTATAGCAATGCGAGAATGAGGCCTTTCTAAAGTTAGTCCAATCCACCCATTGTCTTCTGTGCAATGGCTCCAAGTTACAATTTCGAATGTACCAAATGGAACAATTCATTGTGTTATCCTGTGGAAATTAAGCATGCACACTCAAACACACACACACACACACATACACACACACACACACACACAGCCATAGCACTTAGGATCATCAAGTCGTGTTAGGTCAAAGCTGTGGTACACGTATTGTCCTATAAAGAGGGAATAAGTAACTAGATGTTGGCTAGACTAATTAAGGATGAGGTGAGAGAAGCACTTTCCAAATAGTTTCCAATTGACAATAGTCCACAAGGGATTTGGCATCAAGCCTGATGCAACTTACCTGTTTATATTCATACATGCTAATGTGGGATCCCTCTCTCCCTACAATATAATTTAGCTCTTACTATATGCATAATTTTATATTTTGCTATGTAAAATGCATGGTCATGATAATTTTGCCATTTTATTAAATATTAAATATTATTAAATATTAAGTTTTAGATATTTAATGATTACATTTTTATTTATTGTTAATTACATCATTTCAGTTTTGTTTTGGTTTCTTTTTGCTATTATAATTAACTCTGTGAATAAAACACCTGTTGTAACAACGTCATTAAGTGCCTTGGAAATTCAGTGCTTAAACAATGACTGGCCGGTGTCCAGCTATGACTGCACAGGAACTTTGTCTCTGATGGGACAACACCGAGGCATGACTTCAACTCCTGAGTTTCCCTGAAGAATCAGCTGACGCTTGCCTGGAACTTTCCCTGAAATCGCACCCTTACTTGGCTTCCTCTCTTTTTCTGCTTCTACTTCCTTCACTTGTTTACCATTTTCCCATGGGAGCATTTCCTTAATAAATCACTGGCAATAAATCCCTGCCTGGGGTCTGCTTCTGGGAAAACTGCCCTAAGACATCTTTTCATAAACTTATGATTATTCTCATAAGATAATTCTTAGAATTATTCAATCACAAGGTCTACACGTTTTTAAAGTGTTTGATAGATACTGCCTATTTGCTCTCTGGAAAAGTTGTATGGACTTAAATTCCTGCCATCAACATACACATGCTCCTTCCATAGCACCCTCTGGAGTATTATCAATTATCATTCGAATAAATCCTTGTCTTGTTAATGAGTATATTTTACTTGCAGAATTATTTTGGGGGCTCTTTGCTGAGAAGCTTCTGAAAAGAATTTGGTCAAACTTCTTTGAGATTGTGAATGGCTACAGTATGATGCTTCTACCATTCCCGGGAACAAAAGGCTTCATCTTCTCTGGAGGTAGAGGTGGGCCCCTAGTGGCCATATATGTGCTATGTGGAGACTGATCCCATGTTGTATCTAATGGGACTTGGAGTAGACATCCGATTAATTTGGGCCCATTGGATCCTCTTTTTGTGACTATGAAACTGAGAGTTAAAGCCAGAAAGTCTGAAAAGCCACAGAGACCAGAAAATATAGGGAGTGGGACTATATTTATAGCAGCAACCTAAAAAGGAGATCCGCCAGTTCACATGTAACAATGGAGTGGAATAGTGGGCTTAAAAATGGATTCATGCTCAAATATGGAAGTATGATAATTAAAGGAATTGGTGTGGCTGAACAGAGAGTAAAAAAGGGACTCCTCGATAAATGATACTGGGAGTACTGTTGAATGGAAAGGTGAATATGAATCTCTACTTCATAACATATACAAACATCAAATTCAATTGGAACAATAACAAATAAGAGAAGTAAAATTGTAAAACTTCAGAAAAGAACAAGCGAGAATAAAGGTACATCTTTGGGGTATAGAGGAATTTTTATACAAGACACAAAGAGCTCTTATGATAAGGAAAAGACTGAGAAATTTGCTTATATTCAAATGAAAAACTTCTGGTCTTCAAAAGTGACCACTAAGAGAAAGAGATAAGCCAAAAACTAGGAGAAGCTATTTGATAAACATCATAACCAAGATATTATTAATACCCATACTATATAAAGAATGCCTATAAATTTAAAAAGGCAACATTGTAGAAAAATGGGCAATAAGTATATATAGATACTTTTTGCTAGGGGAAATATGCATGACCCACAAACATATGAAAATATGCTTAGCCTCCTTAGTAGTCAGGGAAAGGCAGATTAAGTATAATGAAATAAGATTTTCATCGACCATAGTGGCTAAAATTTATAAGTTGGATAGAACTAAATATTGATAAGTATGTTGAGCAATGGAAACTCTCATGGGCTCTGTTTCAGAGTGTATTGAAACGAGCTCTTTGAAAACCTATTTGAAATTATCTTTTAAGTTTTAAAATTTCCATACCAAAGACTTCAAAAATTTCACTTGTAGATACACAGACCTTACAGAAACACGGGCACGTGTATACCTGAAGATGTGTATAACACCATCCTGTGCAAAATTTTTGTAATAGCAAAAAAGTGGAAGCAGCGCAAATGTTCATCAGCAGTAAGATGGCTATACTATATTTTAGTATATTCATATGTTGATAGATCATAGAAAATGAAGCCACAGCTACATGCATCAGCACATATGAATATCAAAAACAGTGTTTAGTATAAAAGCATAGACTATACACAGTAAATATGTCAGCTGGTAATCAGAAGTAAAAGAACACATATGTGTTCATGTATAACACACACAACTAGAAAGACAAGTAAAACAATAATAATTAACACCAAAAATTAAGATTGCGATTAAATCAACCTAAAGAGCCTGAGAAGAATAATCATACTGCTGGGCTGAGGAAGTAGAGGATCAAAGTTCCAGTCTGCTGAAACTGCAGGTATGGAACAGCATACCTAAGAAGAGGAGCTGAACAGTGAGGAAAATCCAGAAGTTTGTGAGAGTTCCTCATATATAATTGGCCAAGGACTGAGCTGCACATATGCAGGGCAGCATTTACAAGACCTAGAAGAGATTTCCTGCTTCAAGGCTGAGAGCTAGAAGAGGTCAACTCATATTAGAGGTCTTGCAGTTTAGGAAGACATTAGAGAAAACCCTGTTCCAAGCTGCAGACAGCTAACTTCTTGTTGTATATTCACATGGTGAAGAGCAGAGCAAGAGAGCTCTCAGGCATCTCTTTAACAAAGGCATTAATCCCATTCACGAGGGCTCCACCCTCATGACTTAAATTATATCCTAAAGGCTCTGCCTCCTAATATCATCACACTTGGGGTTAGGATTTCAACATACAGTTTTGAGGGGACATAAACATGCAGTCAATAACAAAAATAATGGACCAAAATACAATCATATCAATAATATTAAATGAAAATGGACTAAAAACTCCAGTTGAAAGGCATAGATTGTCAGACCAGATAAGTATCAAGAATGAGCTCTAGGCCATCAACAAGAGAGATATTTTTGTTTAAAGTAAAAATTCAGAAAGCTTTATTTATTCCACTGTTCAGTCTCTGCTTTCAAGATGCTGCCTTAAAATATAAATCATCTTTATTTACCCTTAGCTATATTAATACAACTTTTAAAAGTTATGCCTCTAATTCCATCCTCTTTGAACTGTATTACCATGATACTCCCAAATACACACTTTTAAGTTAGTTGTCACCTTAGATGAAACATACCCAAGGGTGACTTCATCATTCTACCCATAAAACAAATTTCCGCTCTCAATTATTTTCTGTCAATAAAATTATCATTTTTGCTAATTTTCTAAGTTCAAAACCCTGAATTCAACTTATATTCCATCATCTTTTAATGACTAAATCACATTGCATTTTTTTCAAAATGTCTCTTTTCACAGCCACAACCATTTACATTATTATTATTGCCTGTGTTTCATAGAGTAGCTACGAAGTGTTTAAGCAAAGATAAAGTTATTTGTATGTGCTTATTCTGCACACATTTTAATTTTTACTCATACTCATCTTGACATTTTTTCTATGTTAATGGATGGAAGTCATTAAAAGAGCTCCTGATAACTGTTATTAGATTTTTACTTGATTTCCACTGAAATTCAAACTCATGGAGTTTGTAGTCACTTGGTGCTGGAACTCCCATAAAATATTTATTATGGAAAAAACATTATACCAGCATAAGAAGAAACACAAATGTATCTCCAATTGCTTTGTACTTGAAAATTACACTGTTTAAATTATAAACTTTTAGAGATAAATTTTTGTATTCTGCTTCCAAATTAAACATATATTTCGTTTCTCTTAAAAGGTCTCTGTACTTTATTTTTAACTTTTGTATTTCATCAAGTCAGTGTAACATGATTTAAATTGTCCCTCATTGTTAAACATTGGGGCTCTTTAATATTTTTTTTCCGTCACATATAATTCTGCAATGCTTATTTTCTGCACACTTTATTTATTATGATTAATATTAAGATAAACTCTCAAGAATTAGATTACTGAGTCAAAGAATACAGACATTTTTTATGATTCTTGATTATATTTTACCCAAATTATTTCCAAATGTGTTGCAATCACTTTTGAACTGGCCTAAAGCAATGTGTCTTGAATGCCACTCTGATTAATTCTTTTCTATAATAATTTATTTTGAAATGATTTTGAACAAACAGAAAAGTTGCAAGTTTAGAACAAAGAACTATATCCTCTCTGCCCCTCCAACCAGGTTTCTCAGCTATTACTATTTAATTGCAGCTGCCTCATCACTTTCTCACTTTCTCCATTATCATTTGTTATTTTTTTAGACTATGTTTGAGAGCAAGTAGTACTCTTAATGCCCCATTGTCCCTAAATACTCCAAAACAAAGTACATGACCACATACCTATTTCCAAGTCAGGAAATGAACATTAATAAAACACTACCCTCAAATCCACAGACACCATTCAAATTCTATCAAGTGATCTAAACGGTTCTTTTTTCTTTATGTTCCAGAATCTTATCCAAGAACAAACATTGTATTTGGTCATGATTTATTTTCAGTCTCTTCTGTCTTGGAGCAGGTCTCAATATTTTCCTGGATTTCATATCATTGATAGTTTTAAAGAGTACAAGCCTTAGATTCTGTAAGATGACTTTCATCTTTGGTCCATTTAATGTTTCCTAATGACCAAACTCAGATTCAGGTAATTATTTTTGGCACAAATACCACAGTAATGAAGCTATGCTTTTCTTAGTACAACTCAGCAGAGAAGAGAAAGTCTTTTCAACACATGGAACAGTTGGATACACATAAGCAAAAAGATGAGCTTCAACCTTTACCTCACACCATACACCAAAAGTAATTTGAGACTGAAAATTAACATAAAAGCAAAACCATAAAGCTTCTAGAAGAAAACATAGGAGAATGTGTTTGTGAATGGAGTAGGCAAAGATTTCTTAGGACACAGAAAGCAAACATCATAAAAATAAATAATAAACTAGATACTATTAAAATTTAAAACTTCTGTTAATAATAGAGATAGCTTTAAGAAAATAGAACAGGCACTGTGATAAAACATTCATAAAATGTTTATCTGACAAATGCCAAAAACAGCAAGAAAAAATGGACAAAAGACTAATAAGCATTTTGCATCACAAAGACATGAATGACAAGCACATGAAAAGCATTCAACATCATTGTTCATCATTCAAATAAAAACACTAAAATGAGATACTACTACACATCCATTAGTAAAGATTCAATAAAAAAGACTGGTATTAGCTAATATTGTGGAGGACGCAGAGCTATCAGAACTGCCATTTTTTTTCTTGGAAGTGTTAAAATCTTTAACAGTTTATAAATATTATCTTTAAGAATTTGCAATCAAAAACAACAATAACATTTTATGTCAGCTTGGGAAATATGATTGTATCAAAAATTGTTAATTTTTTTAACTATGGTGAAAATCCTGTAGTTATATAAGAAAATATCCTTATGTTTTGGGGACATATACTGAAGTGTATAAGAGGAGTAAAATGTCATGATGTCTAGATTTCTTTAACTAATAATTCATCGATAAAAAAATAGATTCAGTTAACATGTTAAAATGTTATTAATTAAAAATCTAGGTAATGAGTGTATCAGGAGTTTGTTATACTATTGTTTGTACTTTTGAAGTTCTCATAAGAAAAATCAAAATTTAAAAGAGAAAAATTAAATCAGGACAACATGATAGAAAATGATAGGTTCTATTCGCTGTTTCATATAAGGTAATCAGAGAAGGTATCCTTGATAAAGTGACATCTGAGCAGACACCAGAATCAAGTGAGGTAGCAAGCCAGCTCTGTCTTGGAAGAAAGCACATTCCCGGCAGAGTACAAGTTGAGAGGACCTGAGGTGGAAATGTGCTTGGCATGTTCATGGCTCACTTGTGCATTTTCAGACAGTTGTCAAGATAGCAGGGGGCTCATTGGTCTCACACAGTCAGATATACATGTGTGGAAGTTGGCTGAGGCTATTAGTCTTTCATCCCCTACTAGTCTAGACCAGAATTTTTTAAATGATCAATTTTCAAAACTTTTGGTTCCAGGCTCCTTTAGCCTCTTAAAAATTATTGAGGATACCAGAGAACTTTATTCTGTGTGAGCTATATTAATCAATATATATTACATGTATTGGAAATTAAACTGACAAAAGTTAAAACATCCAATAATAATAAACTAATTGAATGTTAGCATAAATAACATTATATGAAAAAATCATATATTTTCTAAAACAAAAAAAATTTAGCGAGTGGCATTGTTTTAAATTGCTGCAAATCTTTTTAATGCAAATCTCTTGCAATCATTGCAGATTTCTTTTCTTCTTAGAAGTCAGTTGGACTTTCATCTCTGCTTCTAAATCCAATCAATTGTTATAAGTTATATGGGTTGAAGTATTCTAAGAAAAGTCAGCCTCACACAAACATGTGAGGCAAGAAGAAGTATTTTATTAGCTTTTAAAGATGATTATAGGTATTCTTTGATACTATGCTAAAATTCTACAGGTGTTAGATTCTTAAAGGTAAGCCGCAATGATAAATCTGCAATCATATCAATGTGGTTTTAATACTCTGTCATGCTAAAATCCATTGGTCTCTCTTACACTTTCAATGTTATTTTGGGACATCATGCATTGGTCATTTGGAAAATATTAGGTTCCCTGAGTTATACAGATTATCAAAACATTGATGCGTATTATTATATAATATACAAAAATTCAATTTGTTAATATTGCCACCATTCTCATTAGTATAGTCCCTAAGTATTGAAAAGCTATGTAGCTCACCGTAGTAAATACAAGTATTCCAAATTCTAACTTTCCCTTGTAAACTCAAAATGTTATGACCAGAATCAAATCCTGTCTGTTTTTATACTTGAAGTGACAGCTACTTTGTTCATTTTTAAGGAAAATATTCTTCCAAATACTCAACTCTGAATAACCATAGTTTGTCAGCTATGCTTTCAAGTCAAAATGTGATTTCATAAATAAACCAGCTAGTTTAGCTCACAACAAAAAGAATAATGTGAGTACTTTTCCATAAGAGAAGCATTGAACTTGGTCAAAGCAACTTACAACTTTCAAGGACTAGTGTGGAGGCAGCTCCACCTTGGATGCTAATTTGCCATGGTGACTTCTGATTAACCCCAGTTCCAAGAGTACCTCTAAGATTTCTATTTTATCTACTGTTCCTTGTGTAAGAGCTTGTATTTACCATAAATCATGCCCTTAGGTCAACTAGCAGAGAAATAGATTCCACCTGTTGAAGGGAGAAGACACAAAATCTTATTACAAAGGGGTATGGATTCAAGGAATTGTGTGATTCATTAGGGCTCACTAGGAAAAGGTGAAAGCTATAGAGAGCAACTGAATACTGAATATAACTTGAAGGCAAGAACCAGCAGGATCTCTTGATGGACTGAATATAAATTTTGGGAGAGAAATGTGTAAGGGATAATACCTAGTTCCCGGCCTAGCAAGGTGAATGAGATTGTCTTTTATTGACATGTAAAAGATGAGAAGAGTGGATGTGTAGGAGAGATTGAATTCATTTTAAGACATGGTAAGTTTGAGATGCCTATGAGATATACAAGTGAATATATTGTATAGGCAGTTATATACAAGTCTATAATCTAGGGGACATAGGGAATAAACAAATTTTTGAATTTTCAGTGTATAGACATAATTTAAAACCACTGAACTGGGCCAAGTGCAGTGGCTCATGCCCATAATCTCAGCATTTTGAGAGGCCGAGGTGGGAGGATCCCTTGAGGCCAGCTCTCAAGACTAGCTGGGCAACACAGGGAGACCTTGTCTCTACAAAAAAATATATTAAAAAATAGCCAAGTGTGGTGGCTCGTACCAGTGGTCTCAGCTACTCAGGAGGCTGAGGTGGTTGGATCGCTTGAGCCAGGAGGTTGAGACTGCAGTGAGCCATGATCATGCCACTGCACTCCAGCCTGGGAGACAGAGTGAGACCTTGTCTCAAAAACAACAACAAACCATTGAACTAGATGACATCATTTTCTAGAAAGTGGATATAAACATGGAAAAGGGACAAGGTTGTCCAGAGGAATACACACACACACACACACACACACACAGGTTTTAAATATATACACATACACCAAGTATGCACATATATATGTATATTATGTGTGTGTGTGTGTGTGTGTGTGTATAATATTTAGGAATTGGCTCACACAAATATGGAGGCTAAGTCCATGATATGTCTTCTGAAAGCTGGAGACCCAGGAAGCTGGTGGTGTAAGCGCCAGTATGAGGGCATGAGAAGACTGATGTTCTAGCTCAAGCAGTTAAGCAGAGACTGCAAATTCTTCCCTCCTCTACCTTTTTGTTTTATGCAAGCCCTCATTGGATTGGATGAGGCCCATCCACATTGGGGAGGGCAATCTACTTTACACAGTTTATGGATTCATATGCAAATATCACATGGAAACACCCTCACAGACACACCCAGAAATAATGTTTAACCAAATATCTGGGCATCTGTGGCCCATGTAAGTTGATATATAAAATTGCCCATCACAGAGTAAGCTGTGGTTTCTCCATCAAGAGGTCTGCAAGCTGAGGAGCCCATGAAAGGAAACTGAGATAAACTAGTATGAAAATTATATCCAGTTAAATTAAACACTATTACTATTTAAAATTATTTTTAATAATATATATTTTCAAAACTTTTCTCTCTGAGAAATAATGACATTCTTAATCCTATGTGGTTAAAAGCAGTATCTGTGTCACGATTTGCTCTGGTTTCTCTTCTTCTTTCTGAGACCAGAGTATGCATTATCCCACTACTTATTTGAGTAAATTAAGGGAATTCTTAGCCACATAGCGTGCAATTGCCTAGCTTCTGGACTTTTTAAAAGAGAATCCTTATCCACCATATATTCTGGGCTTTATCATGGAAAACTTAAGAAAGTTCTGTTTTCCTACAAAACACTTTGAAAAACTTTTGTCATATTTTTCCTCCTCCTCCTCCTCCTTTCTCCTCTTTTTCATTCAGGCAATTTATTTTCAAAGGAATCTTTTCCCTGCCCTTTCTCTGGCTCTAAACTGCAAAAAAGTTATCCTAATTGTTGTCAAAATCTTTGGGCTTAATGATCCTTTCTATGCAGTACAGCAAACATACTCCTTTTATTAAAACCTAGAATTTTGCATCTTAACTCCATGTAAACCACATTCACCATATGAAGATATCAGAGAAACAAAGCTAGGACAAGACAAGTACCTTCTGACAACTTTGGGATTAGGGAGTTTTCCTTTTATGATCATGGACTTTGAAAACTTGTCTGTAGATACGTGGTCTCCATTTTTTTGAATTGTTTTCTTGTTGAATTCTCCTAGTATGTAGTAGATTTATATCCGAAAAATAAGCTGGCCTGCCACAGCTATGGTAAGGGGAACTAAGGAAAGAGGCTGTGTGAGGGGCTCCAGTATTTCGCTGGATGAGCAGCTGCCCCTGCAGAGTTCTATGGAACCGACTAGAGCCTGAAAGAGGAGGAGGAACTGATCTTGCAGTCAGGGTCTAAATCTTTTTCAGTTTTCAACCAAAGGCAGGTAAAGGCAGGGGACGGTCCATGTAAACAGAGTCCTTATAGAACGATCTCCGAAATAAGTATCTCAAAGAATAGCTTTACCTTTTCCATATTTACTCCAGGTCTCCAACACACTTTTTTTTTTTTTTTTAGAGATGGAGTGTCAATCTCGTTGCCCAGGCTGGAGTGCCAATCTCGTTGCCCAGGCTGGAGTGCAATGGCGTGATCTCGGCTCACTGCAACTTCCGCTGCCGGCTCACTGCAACTTCCGCTGCCGGCTCACTGCAACCTCCGCCTCCGCCCCCCAGGTTCAATCAATTCTCCTGCCTCAGCCTGCCGAGTAGCTGGGATTACGGCGCCTGCCGCCACGCCCTGCTGATTTTTTTGTATTTTTAGTAGAGATGGCGTTTCACCATGTTGGTCAGGCTGGTCTCAAACTCCTGACCTCAGGTGATCCACACACCTCGGCGACCCAAAGTGCTGGGATTACAGGCGTGAGCCACCGCGTCCAGCCCAACATACATTTTTTTTTTTTTTTTACTTTACAGGAATCTCAGATACAGGCCATAGGTTTTTCTTTTTGTTCCCCTCTAGCTCGTTTTAAATTCCAAGTGACATCTTTCCCTGTGGGAAATCTGCAAAGATAGAGCTAAAGCTAGAGATTAAAGTGGGAGGAGCAGGCTTGAAGAGAAAATGAAAGGAAGAGATAAGATTAAAAATCAACATTCTATGCAAAAAAGAGCCCGGAGCAAAGGGCCTAAGTGGCCACTTCCCCCATCTGTGTCGTAACACCAGGCTGATTCCTGCATCCCGGCTGCCAAGTTCTTTATGGGTGAGTAGCTCTTCCTCAAGAGAAATCTTTGCATTTAAGAAAGCCTCATTGAACAATAATATATGCTTTTTTTTTTTTACTTATTAATTTATGTAAGAGGGAACTGAGTGCCATTAATTTACTCTTGGATAGGAGAGTTATTAATACTGAATGTGATCTGGTCTTTTATTTATGACCACTTTTCTTTTAACTCTGCGCTAGAATTAACTCAGCACTGCATTTCAGGTATTGATTTGGAATCTGAAAGTTTAATTTATTACCTCAATCAATATCAAGGGTATTTAGACAGCATTTGCCTTACCCTTATGGAATGTCATTGTGTGGCTGTCCTCTGGCATCTCTCTTCTTTTTCTTTTCTTGGCTTTCTTTGGGTGTTTAACAGCTCCCTCAGGGCATTGCCAATTATTTATGACATACTTCTCCTTGTAAGATCTAGTTGGAAAACCTGTTCCTATGGAAACTGCTGTTTTCAAACAGGATGGCTCTAACTTCAAAACAATATCATCAAATATGCAACAGCACATATATCTTTTAATGACAAGAGTATTCTGATGATTTGTAAAACCAAATCTGAAAAGCTGAACAGGACAAAATGTATGGAAAGCCCATCTGATTGGGTGGTCTCGAGATGAAGAGATTATCTGAAAAGAAAAAAAAACCTTCTGGGAATTAGTTTGACTTGGTATATTTAGGGAAGTCTGGTGAGAGGATAGCATAGGCTTTGAAATTATGTTCAGCAGGGACCTGTGACTATCTTGAACTAAATTTAACAGAGATTGACTAGACCTGGGTTTTAACATTGCTGGTTTAGTGTACCCTTTAGTAAACGACTACCGAAATCTATTCACTCAAAGCTCAGTCTCTGGCAACCCAGCCCCAAATATTACATTTTATAACTGGAGTTTTCATTAGCTTATTACCCAGTCCTAGTTTGCTTTCCTTGTCCTACTGTTTATTCATGTCAAAGCCAAGGAGATGAAGGATAATGCTACCACTGAGTGAGGCTCCTCACAGAGTGCTTTGTTAATCGAGTTACAAGGCAAAATCACTCTATATCCTTGACTGATATTTTTTCTTTTGTTTGTTGAGACAGTCATTTTCTCTCACTGCATTCAAAACCAAATGTTGCTAGTTACCATGGCAATATTTTTGAAGTCAGTATCACTCTAATGTTCCCTCATGACCTATTATGATATAGCTTGGATTTGTTGTAGGCTTCATTTGTCCATCAATCATACTGGAGAATTCTGAGGGAAGGAGAGAAAGTACTGAAGAATTCTGAGGGATGGAGGAAGTGGGGGCAGGGGGAGAACAAATAATAGAGAATTATATTACTGCATAAAAATGTAAAAATGAGCCTACATAACTTCAGCATAGCATGTTGTATTGAAGGAGACAAATCGTTATTTTAATCTTTATTCAATTGTAATGCAATATAAATAAATTCAGGTACAAATTATTAATTAAGTCTACTGTCAAGTATATGCTTGTTCCTTGATTTTAAGCCAAGAGACTTAAATACTTAGGGCAAAAATCAGAACGTTCAGATTAAATGTGTGATGTTAGAGTTCCTGCTGAGGAGTTCACAGTTAGAGGCATTGGCTTGCTCACTCCAGGACTTGATTCATGAGTGGCAGCTTCTCCTTTATTGTACATCATTTCTGAGTGAGGTCTAGAAGCATGGGGGCCCTTGGGAGAAAAATAGTACAAAACATAAAGCAGTACCATGAGATCTCTACCTGCTCCCTGCTCCCTGATCCAAAGGCAATGTTCTTAGAAGAGGAGGAACCTGGTTATATATAATCAGAATAAGCTTCATGTTTTTCCTGATCCTATAATTTTTACTGTCAAAATTATGGACTTCACTTCACATGGCTCCTCACCTCCCTGAAGGCTAAAGTATAAGTTGTGATAATTGGTAAAATTTAAGAAATCAAATGGGAGATGAAGAAAGTCTTATAAAACACAGGTGTAATACATTCCATAAACCTGTATGTAGTATAGGTGTGGTAGAATTTTTTAGCAGAGCAACTTCTTAGGGAATAATAATGAAACAAAAAAGATTGAGAAGCACTGATCTAGGGCAAGTCCCACGTTGTGTAACAGGGCTGATATGGACTGGGTAGGGAAATACTAGGTAGAAAAGTGTGGGATCCCTGACAAGAGTTCTACCCTCAAGCCTGGACTCATGGCCCTAAATGAGAATGTCACACCCCCATTTTCCTGCTTGAATGTTGCCTTTTGGCCCATCGTGCCCTGTGTCCTGTGCCCATAAAAACCCCAAACTCCACTGACAGAGGAGCAGAGTGGCATGGCAGAGTAGGAGAGAAGAAGTGTGTGAGTATTGAGAAGAGAAGAGGCAGCTGGACATCAGAGACTATGGTTGGAGAGGAGTTCGCCAAACTTCAGGGGAAGATTATCTTTCTACTCCATCCCCTTTCCAGCTCCCCATCCTACTAAGAGCCACTTCCACCGCTCAATAAAATCTTTGCATTTATATCCTTCAAGTACATGTGACCCAATTCTTCCTGGCTGCCAGACAAGAACCTGGGTACCAAGAGGGCATGGTGTAAAAGACTGTCACCCTGACCCTCCACTGAGCTGGTTTAACACTTAGCTGTCTGCGGATGGCAAATGCCAAAATAGCATTGTTTGTATCACATGCCCTCTGGGGCTCCAGAGATTGTGGGCAACCCCCAGATGCTGCCATGGGCCAGTGTGGGGTTTGTTTTCACCGACACCCAAATGCATTTGCCCCAGCTCCTGCATCCATTTACCTGTGTGCTCCTCCTCCCACAAGGGGTTCAAGCTTGGTGCCCAAGTAAATGAGCCACCCCTGTCACAAGTCCCACGAGGGGGTCAGGGGAAACTCTTCTGTCTCAGTGCTAGATAGGTTAGCTGACCTGATTTTCACAACTACTTTGTGCCAGTATAGCCTTCTGTCTCAAATCTCTTGAATTCCTCACAAAATTTCCACATCCATTCAGCAAACATTTATAGTCTGTCTGTCTGCGATGTGCTGCAAAGTGTGTTAAGATTTAGGATACAAAAAAAAAAAAAAAATTGTTGTCTCTCACACCAAGGAGAGACTGCAAGACATCTGATGATTACAGAGCAGTGTGATAAGGGCCAGAACAGCAGTAAAATACCATACAGATCGTCTGCTGTATCTGGCACTCAGGAAGAGCTAATTAAATTCCTAAGTTGAACGAATGTTAATGACTCACATTTCCATGAGCTTGACATTGGTTTTCTCATGTGAACTTGTTCTTTGGGAAATATACTATGTACTTCTTTAGGATATAACAGAATCAGGCAATATGTACCTGTCCTTAATAGCAGCCAGATAGTTTCTACTTGGCTGTGGGTATGCTCATGTCGTTGATCTTGGTTTTTTCTCTCCTATTGATGTCGTAGGATTTCTCTGAGAATCAAATCTCTCTTTCTCACACAGACTCATAAAATCTACTCAAACTTAAGAAGTCACACGGGTGTTCTTCTGGCTAACTAAAATGGGGCCTGAAATCCAGTTCATTGTCCTGTCATTACTTTTATGACCTGACTTTCAGTAAGCAGGGGATCAGCTACTTTGTTGAGCAGCTAAATTTCTTTGCCACCTAATTGTGCTCTGGTGCCTGAGGCCTACTCCTTGGAGATAAATTTTTGAACTCAGAGGATCTAACAGTGAGTCTTCAGAGTAAACTTTGTGGATTGGGGTAATGAAAATCATTACATGTTAATCCCTGGCTTCTGGCACAAGCTGGTGGGGAGGCATGTGTACTTTCCATTGAGTGCTGGAAGAATAAGAGGAAACCACGTGTTGCCATAGGAGTGATGTGTTCAGCAAGTGGATGTCTGAAGGTGACTGTGGACTGTGGCTTTTGTGGAAGGCTTATTGTGTAGAAATAAAGAATACCTAAATGAGAACAAACAGAGGCTATTTATTCAGAGCTTGCTACAACAATGGAGTCACTTGCATTTGGTAGAGACCGAAAGACAGGCCAGGAAATGGGAAAGCTTTATAGCAAAAAAATAAAAAAGAAGAAAAGGAGGACTGTATGTGTGCTGTGATTAGAGGTAGTTGGAACAGAAAAGCTGGAGGTGTGCTAATTAGAAATGTGGCATTTTGTATGATTGGTTTGGGAAATATGTTTGCCATTTCTGTGAGTTGATCTGAGTTGGAGACAGAAAAAATTAGGGAATCTGGCAGTTGTTGAGCAAGTCTTGACCATTTTGGGCCATGCAATTATTGCAAAAATCATGGTGTGGCTTCTTGAACTGGTTGTTGCAGAGGCTGCTGGTCAGAGTTCTATTTTCATACATGGTCTGGTCACTGTCAGTCTGTGTACAACGTCTGTGTACAACATCTCATTTGATATGCACATTACTTTGCAACAGGTGACATATTAAGCTGTTATCAGTCACTTTAAAAATATAAATTAAAAAAATGAATAAAAATATAATACAAATATGAAAATAATATAGGACACTTCTAAGAAATAAGTTGGCCAAGAGAAATAAAGAGAGGCCTAGCTTGGATGTGTCAATAAACCTGGGAATAACTAGGACATGCATTTCCTGAGTTATTTGGAAATTGTACAATTTCTTCACCTCTATTCCCCCAGAGTGATTAAAACTAAACGTTTAATCTCATGTACTTATTTCCCCCAACATCCAGTAAAACACATTTGGGAGGATTGTGTCATTATTGACAGCTGTCCTTGGAGACAGGAAAGTGGAAAGAGGCAACTTGTGAGGTAGATTTAAAAGCTGGCTGAATCCTTGGAGCGAGAGTCCAGAAATTAGGGCAGAGGGAAGGAAAATAAGTGTTTGTTGAAGACCTGTTTTATGTCAGGTACTATGCCTAGAACTTAACAAATACCTCATTTAGTCTTTATAGGCAAGCTGCAAGGTAAATGGTATTCCCATTTTAGAGATGGGGAAAATGAGACATACAGAGGGTAAATGATTTGCAAGTTTATAGAGATTGTAAATATAGGATCTGCTGTCACTACATCTGCATCAACATGACTTTGCTATTCCAGGAAACTCTTGCCCAGGAAGATAAAAATTGTGATTAACTTTATTATTCATTCCAGGGATTTCCTGGTCCATTCACTATTCTATAGAAAGTGCCTATGGTGGCCGGGTGTGGTGGCTCACGCCATAATCCCAGCACCTTGGGAGGCCGAGGCAGGTGGATCACAAGGTCAGGAGATGGAGACCATCTTGGCTAACACAGCGAAAGCCCGTCTCTACTAAAAATACAAAAAAAAAAAAAATTAGCCGGGTGTGGTGGCGGGCGCCTGTAGTCCCAGCTGCTCAGGACGCTGAGACAGGAGAATGGTGTGAACCCAAGAGGCGGAGCTTGCCCCACTGCCCTCCAGCCTGGGTGACAGAGAGAGACTCTGTCTCAAAAAAAAAAAAAAAGAAAAAAAGTGCCAGTGGTCTGTTTACTTTCTAACACTCTGAAACTCTCACCTCAAAATCCCCACTTTGTTGTTTCTACCAATCCGAGGCTGTTATACCAAGATCTTTCCTCCATCTCAGTCAAACCCCCACACTAAAAAATCTGCCTTAAGCCAGACTTCAAAATCTCAAGGAATCAGACCTTGCTTTGCCCCCTACAAGGCTTTTACTCAGTAGAGTTAGCAATACATTCCGTGTTGTCTTATCTGGTTGATTCGTTCATTCAACATTCATTTGACCTATCTGTAGGACTAAATTGTATAGGTTCTCTCCTTTCCATAATTTATTGATACATCCTTTATTGATATATTTTCTCTGTGCTATCTCCACTTTGTCACTTGGATTTACTTGGATGTGCCCATGCTGACACAAAGACAGACAGGCACACACACACACACACACACACACACACACACACACACACGAACAGCCAATGCCCTCATCTATATCTCAGTGTAACTTCAAATATGAAGGTACCATGCCATTATTCTCTCCTTTTCCTGCTTTACATAGGTGAAGTCTTAAACAGCAGTGGACCATAGCATCTGAGAAGAATATTATATATATTAGTATGTAATATATAATATAATATATGTAATACATAATATATAAATATTATATATAAATTATATATGTGTATATAAATATTATATATAAATTATATATGTGTATATAAATATTATATATAAATTATATATGTGTATATAAATATATATTATATATAAATTATGTATGTGTATATAAATATATAAATTATATATATGTATATGTATCTCTTTCTCCAATTTTCTCATGTCTATGATAGAACACAACACTACAACACAGTCACATCTAAATTGTGGAGCTGACCTGGTGCAGTGGCTCACACCTGTAATCACAGAACTTTGGGAGGCTGAGGTGGGCACACCACTTGAGGTTAGGAGTTTGAGAGCATCCTGGCCAACATGGTGAAACCCTGTCTCTACTAAAAATACAAAAATTAGCCGGGTGTGGTGGTGTGTGCCTGTAATCCCAGCCACTCTAGAGGCTGAGGCAGGAGAATCACTTGAACCTGGGAGGTGGAGGTTGCATTGAAGACCAGTCAGGTAGGATAAGAAACAAAAAGTATGAAGAAAAAAAGTGACATAATTTCATAACCTTTGATTTTGCAGTTCTGTTGTCTGGAACTCTTACTCCCAATAACAGAGTGGGAAGTAGAGTGGAAGAGTCAGAAGTTATTGACAATATATAGATGGAAACCGTAAAAATTACTGGGTGATGAAAGGTTTTGAGAGACTAAAGTTGGTTTTTGAGGAAATTGAATGTTTAAACCAAAGAAAAAGTTTCTATATTTCATTGTAATCTATAGTGCTACAGGCTGTATATTTTTGCAAAATCAGACAAATTACACATAGCTTTCAGGCAAGTGTGGGTTGCAGTTTGCAAGGAAGAAACAGAATATTTGACTCTAAAGGCTGCCCTAAAGAGCCATGGTGAATCAGAACAACTGAATCTGAGTTATAATCAATTCCACAGTGTGTGAGTAGACACAAGTATCAAAAGTGGTTTGTTTATGCTGATACATTAAGGACATAAAATTATATTTTGGACAGAAAAGAATCAGTGGGTAATATCAGGTAATGAGTTTGTAATATGATAACATTTCAAGGTTGTTTTGAAATCCATTGCGGGCAATGCATAATCCAAACAGAAAGAGAAGACATTAGGTGTTATAAGGTGAGACATTTCCCTTTGTAGTGTGCAGTGGGGGACACAGGAGCAGTCTTCTCCAATTTGCAGCCGGAGAATACTTGTTTCCTTCGAGTGATCAAGGAAGGAACTGAATAGTAAATGACCATTCAAATGTCAAACAGAATTGCAGTTTTGAATCTTCTAGTATTTTAATCCTTAGAAATTTCAGGTTTCTAACCTCATTGTAAGTCATGGCATCAAATCCTCATCTGTCCAGTTTCTGTTTTCAGGATGAAATTATGCAGTTTGTTTTGAAAAAATTAGGTTGTTTTTACTTTTTATTTTTTCAGTTTGATATTCACATACAGCATTGACTATTTTGGTCCTTAGTGTAGCGTAAGTATTTTTTATAATGCTGTGATTTTTATTGCAATTAATATGTAATTTTTGCTGCTCTCCATACTCAGTCCTTATCCTATCCCCTGCTTTTTAAAAAATTAGCATTGTGTAAGAGGGATAAAGCAGTAGGCCAATATATACTGCTAATAACCCAACAGGAATGACAGTTGATGAACTGGCTTCATGAAACAATTGGCATTTTATTCAGTAAAATAATTTAGGTATGTAGGCTTCATTTATATTCAAAATATTCCAGTCAGATGTATGATTTCCTCATGGCAGAACTATGAATATTAAATGATTATGTGTACTTTTAGCTTTATTTTCATTTCAAATAATGAGAATTATATCATTCAGAAACCCAGGAAATCTAAACTAAAATCTGCAGATCTGTCTTGGTTATTCCATGAAAATATGAATTTACTATAGGATTATAAAAAGCGAAGAGTGTACTTTAAAACTTAACCTATATTTGTAAATTGTGTGAGACAAAATAAGCAGATTTTACTTAGTGTAATTACAGAATTTTCGGTCTTATTTTTTTCTAAGAAATACTTGTCCTTCTCCCTTCTTGACATTCCTGCAGTGTTTTTAGGGTTTATAGTTGACGGGGGCACATAAACAGAGGTGATTATAAGTCCAATGTCACATCCATTAATTTCTGTCAACAAAATAATGGAAAAAGCAAGCTGGAGAAACTTTGCTTTACACCTGAGAGAATTTCTAGAGTATTCAATACCTACATTCCCAGAGGAAAGGGAAAAGGAAGTTAAAAGGAAAGAATGCAACAATTAGACCCAATTATCCATTAAATTATTGAGTTGAATTTGATTCAAATCATTGTGCAAAGTATGAAAATAAGTACAGTTTGTGCCAGTCAGAATGGTAATTATTAAAAAGTCAAGAAACAACAGATGCTGGCGAAGCTATGGAGAAATAGGAATGCTTTTATGTTGTTGGTGGGAGTGTAAAATAGTTCAACCATTGTGGAAGGCAGTGTGGCGATTCCTCAAGGATTTAGAACCAGAAATTCAATTTGACCCAGCAATCCCATTACTGGGTATATACTCAAAGGATTATAAATCATTCTACTATAAAGACACATGCGTACATATGTTTATTGCAGCACTATTTACAATAGCAAAGACTTGGAACCAACCCAAATGCCCATCAACGATAGACTGGATAAAGAAAATATGACACATGTACACCATGGAATACTATGCGGCTATAAAAAAGAATGAGATCATGGCCTTTGCAGGGACATGGATGAAGCTGGAAACCATTATCCTCAGCAAACTAACACACAGGAACAGAAAACCAAACACCACATGTTCTCACTCACAAGTGGGAGTTGACCAATGAGAACACATGGACAAAGGGAGGGGAGCAACACACACCAGGGCCTGTTGGTGGGGTGGAGGGCAAGGGGAGGGAGAGCATTAGGACAAATACCTAACGTACGCAGGGCTTAAAACCTAGATTATGGATTGATAGGTGCAGTAAACCACCATGGCACATTTATACCTATGTAACAAAGTGGCACATTCTGCACATGTATCCTGGAACTTAAAGTAAAAAAAAAAAAAAAAAAAAAAAATCCATCGTATGTGTTGAAGAGTACATTTTACCTGTGACTATATTAATGGTAAATTAAGTATATTGTTTAGATATAATTTATAAAGAAAGCATTAAAAAAAAGTACAGTTTGGTCAGTGCTTTCAAAGATCCTCTCCCCCTTTCCTAGTAAGACCCAGATTTTCCTTTGGGGATCCTCCTTTCCTTCCTTATGTAGCAACGAAATAACCCTAAGCCCAGTTTCAAGGATGTGCCTTAATTTGTCTAAACCAGGGATTGGGAAACTTTTTCTCTGAAAGGCCAGAGTGTAACAATTTTAGGTTTTATGGAGCTGAATAGTCTCTGTCACAATTTACCTCTACCCTTGTAATAGCCACAGTGAGAACATAAACAAATGGGTATGGCTGTGTTACAATAAAACGTTATTTACAAAAGCAGGTTGTGGGCCAGATTTGCTCCCTTTGCTCTATGCAGTTTGTGCCAGTGCCAACCCCTGATCTAAAACAAACTCCAGTGCTACAGTGACCGGTTTAGGCTGGAGCCAATCAATGCATGACATTTCTGTGATTAAAGAGATTCTTGGCAAACAAGTTCAGTCAGCAAGAAACTCAAGATTTCATTTTTCAATTATTATGGGATAATATTTCCTGTATCTGTCATAGGTGAAAGAGAAAGGTATGGTTGCTGCCAGCAGCCAACATACTACCATAAGGGAAGTCATCTCTGAGGACGAAGCCAACTCATAGAACTGAGTGAAAAGAATTGAAGAGTCGCAAATATTTGGACCTCAGCTTCTGCTTTAACCATACCTGAAAGTCTGTTCTGTTTCTCAATTTCTCGGTTAAATATTGTGTTGTATTAGCAGCATGAGTCAGTTTTATGTTACTTGTAACTGAAAGATTCTAACTATTACAGACCTACACATACATGGAGTAAAACAGTATGAGTGCTACAAAAGAATTGCCAAATGTCATAGAGGCTCAGGAAAGAGAAAATCATAATTGGTTCTAAAAGAGTTTTATTACATGATGACATTTGAGACAAACTTTTTAGATTAGATTTTGCAGCAGAGATGAAAGATAAGAAGCAGCATGATAAAATGTTCACAGGTGGCAAAGAGTGGGTTGAATTCGTGGATAGTCAAGTATTACAGTACGATGGAAGCACAGAATTTCCAAGGAGGAGCAGTGGGGAATTGACCTGGAGCCAGTGCGGGGAATTGAGTAATGCTTCAGATGGGAAAACGTGAAGGTGAGTAAGAGGGTCTGGCAATGAAAATGAGATTTCCAATAGGACCCAGAAAATTTCTGAGTTTCTGCCTTGCAATGTGGCAGTATTGAAAATTAATAAGGAAAATAAGCTGGATATGAACCTTCTCCAGGCATAGGTACATTTCTGGGGAACCGAGGACCTATAAACAAGCACCAAGTTTTATCTCCTGGGGTCCTTTTCAGGGAAAATACTGATGTAGTTAGTAGAACTATTGAAAAAGGAACCACTTGGGGGTGATTGAGATGATACCTCCAGCAACAAGTTTAAGTGACAACAGATTGTCACTGAATTACTTTGAGTAGGGTAGATTAGTTAACTACAGGGCTTTTGTTTTGCAAAGCACTGTATTCAAGTTTGATACCCGTGCTGATTGGTTTATACACAAAATGAGAGCCGGATTACTACCAGCACTTTCTCTGTCCTTCCCCAATGGAGCCTTTGGCTTCTCCTAAACAATGGCCAGCCAACATTGATAGCGCTTATCAGTTGTAAGAGGCACTAAATTGTCAGTCAGTTCCATGTGCCCTCATGTCACTATCCCGTCTTGCCTGCAGGTGCCCACTGAAAGGATGCTGCTTTCAGGAGGAAAACACTGGAAAATCTGGATCTATTGGACAGACCAAAAGAATCCTGACTGTTTAGTCACATTATGGGAGTTATAAATCTGCTATGTGCAGACACTCGCTATGTTAGGTGAGGAGAATTTGAAGATGCCTGAAACAGTCCCCACTCTCAGAAGCTGTGAAAGTTCCCTTTTGTTAAAGTCCACCCACCTTCCAGCATACCTTACTGTCTTCCATTCTTCTCAGCCTTCTGTAATTTGTCACTTTATAAATTAGCATCTGGCTCTGATCTCAAAAACTGCAGTGAGACAAAGCCTGGGGTTAATTCTCCATTTCAGCTGCCTTGATTAGCTACTAATTAAATGTTTTGTTAGAAAAGCACCCTTAATAAGCAACTAGATTATATTAATTATCTGTTCCTTAGATCTTCTAGAACAATAGTTTCTCACCCTGACTGTCTATTACAATTATCCAAGGGGCTTTAATAATACTCAGGCTAACCCCCACCCTCAGAGATTCTGATTTAATTAGTTTGAGGTGGACCTGAGCATGGGTATATTTTTAAAGCTCCCCTGGGTGACTCTAACAAACAGACAAGGTACAGAGGGACTATTTGGGACTTTTATTCCATACTGTCAAGAAACCTCTTGGAGCCAGCCTGCTTTTCTCTAGTGTCACTCTGAGAAGGCGGTTGTTAAATGGTTTAGAATGTAGCCAGTCCTTGTGGCTCACCACTCTTCCCAGTACCTTCTGGTTTCTGGACAAGGCTTCTTAAATAAAGAGGTGCTGGGTGAACTTGGTTGACACCTGAGGAGGAAGTAGAGCAGCTGAAGAGTTGCCCTGTGTTGCTCTCCTCCATGTAGTACTCAGAATCTCTCTCAAGGCCAGAGGCCAAGGGGAAAAAAAGAGAGTGAGCTAATACCTTACGTAGGAACAGAAATGAAAGCTGCTGAAAACAAGCTATTCATGAAGTGTGGGGGAAGGTGGAGGGGCAGAAAATAAGAACTTTTGTGGAAAGTTGCATTAAGCTTTAAATTTTATGACAACAACCTCCTTTGGATTCCAGGGGCCATATATTTTGAGGGGTATGGCTATTTCTTATGTTTCATATTTTAAAAATAGCCAACTAAAAATTAAATCTGCTGCTGAATTTCCTGAATGTGTAAGTTCATCCTGCAAAGAAAAACCTCCTTGTTGGCAGAAAGCCTTGTGTCTCGGTAGGTTCCGTGGTTCCTCTTGCATCAATCTTTGTTCTTTCCACACACTTTCCAGGATTAAACCCTAGGCTTCATTTGAGGCTCCTCCTCATTTCCCTGGAGTGTTTTCCTTCTCATCTCAGCCACATTCTGTGTTCACTCCATATGTAAAAATTGTCAGGATGCTAATATTCTCAGTAGCTCATTATAAAAAGAAAACCAAATGGTCATTTTACAATCCCCTGTGAAACCTTAGGTGTTAGAGTAAACCCAGTTGGCCCAAAAATGTGTTTCAGTTGGCAATTTTTTGTCCTTTCATTCCCAGCTGTCTCTCTCTCCTGGTTGAATGCGGTAATTTATAGCATGTTGCGTTTTAATAGAGCTCTCACAGGACACTCTTATAAAAACCACATAATGTAAGATTTTATTACAAATTTGTGCCATGGACTTAACAACTTTGACACCTGAGTTCCTTATGTAGTCAGGTCAAGTGATATGGTTCATAACGAATTGATATTTCTTGTAGAAAAATAGTACTGCTGTCACTACTACTCCATGCCCCCAACAAACAAATACCTTTAAAATTCTATTTTGTTTATTTTCTCTATTTATTCCCTTTATCCACAATCCCATTTTCCCTTTCAACTGCAAGAACATATTCTAATGTGTTTAATATATATCTTTTGTTTGTATATGTTCTTGCAAAACCTGTCTTTTCATTGTGATCATATGAACTTTGGATTTAATTTTTAATTTTCTTTGTAGATTTTTTTTGTGTTCTTATTTCTACAAGAATGCTCTTTTCTCCCTGAAATGAAAATCCTTAGTAATCCTTAAGTAAAGGAAGGGGAGACTCAATACTTACTAACCTTTGCTAGGAGTTCAATATGTTCTAGTCTCAAGAACAACAGTGTTTGCTGAGAAAACTCATCATTAAGGGGTTACTTCACTCTTGTGCTCATGTTTCTAGGGCCTGAGTGTGGTGTCACCCTTGTCCAAACACATAAGAACAATAGGATAATGCTGCTGTTGCAGGTGGCACAAGTGTCCAGAGACTGGTAGTCTATTACATTATTTGCGTGGAAGTGGTTAGAGAACATTCTTTTCTAAGTCTCCAGCATCAGGCAGAATTCGCAGAATCACCATAGCCTTGAGATGAATATTAGGAACACAATTTCTGGTGAATAAAATAAGAATTAGGAAGAAATCCCTGTTCTCCTGCTTTTATGTTCTTCTCATTTGTCTTTTTATTTCCTCCTGCACCCAACCATATTTTGTTCACCACTTGCATTGTTTAACTGAATTTTCTAATAGGTAGCCAATGTGCACCTTCACTCTACAGACAAGTTCATGGAGCAGAAAGGCGCTGGGCCAGGGGTTTGGAAACCTGGACACTAGACCTGTTCTCTCACTGACTTTCACTGTGAACTGGGCAAAACACTTACCTGATAGGTCTCGACTGCATTTTTTGTTGATTAAGTTGCTTATAGTCTTGAGATCTCTTCTACTTCCATGGTTCTAGTATGTTCATTTCAGGTCTTTATGAATATAGAGGGTATATATGTGTGTTGATAGTAGCATCTGGGACTGAGAAAGTTAAAACCGTGGGTTGATATTTGCCCCATCATCATGTGGCAAAGATTCTGTGAACCTTTCTGAGGGCTCTTTGTCATTTCATCCAGTTTTATGTTCTAATTACTCACACTTACTCAAACTATATTAAAAGTGAGAACAAACTTCATTTTAAGCAGAAGAGCATTTCTTGTAAGTATAAACAATAGCTCTGACTATAACAAGCTTCTTTGTTATGAGAAATAATCACTTATTAATAACCTGTCTTATGACTTGCACTGTGATTAAATGCTCTTTCAGAGTACCTTGCCACATTGTAATTCACTGGGAGTAGGAAATGAAATAAGGAATTTAGTTTGCTGGATTGGAGTGAGAGCTGGCATCAAAGGCCTTTTCACTGCAAATCTTCCAGTGCCAGCCTATTCCCTAGGCTACTGGGGCCTACCACACTTTGAGTTTCTAACTCCGTAAGAGACATACAAGGTTGGACATACTACATTGTTAAATGCTCAAGTGATACTTCTAACTGAGAGCTAAAGAGCATAAGCATTTTTAGCAATAGAGATAAACTAAGAAAATTTCTGGGACAAGTTTTCAAAGCCAAAGTGTCAGATCAGTTATTAAAACAAATGAGTAATAGTAATCACAGTGCCCCCAATTTTTACAGCAGCTTATACTTTCCAAAAGGCATTGGTATATATTGTTTTATTTGCTCCTCTCACCCACCCCAAAATAGGGGTAGAGAAAGCATTATTATGCTCCTTCAGTTCTGAGGTCCAAGAGGCCAATTGATTTGTTCAACTTTGCATAGCTTGACAAGAGAGGAACTGAAGCCAAACACCAGATTGTTTGACTTCAAATCTACTGTGCATTTTGTGTTATAAATTTAGGAGAGCTGTGAGGATTGGGCACTGGAAAGATTACTGTAAAAATAACTGGCACTTGAATCCTCACACCCCCATATATACAGGCATACAGGTTGATGCAGAATTGTTGGAGCAAAAGTAAAGAATCAACAGAGGTAACTTCGAAGATCCAATCTGGAGCCAACATTAGAGTGAATCTAAAGCTCCTACTACAGATTTCCTCTCTCTGTGAATCTGAGATCATCTATGATAAAAGGAAGGAGGTGGTGTCATCTTGTTAGGGATGAAGACTGAAGGAAGAAGAGATTCCTCATGATGACCAGGAAGAAACCTAAAAAAAAAAAAAACAAAAAAAAAACCCCAGTAACTCTAAGGAAAACCTGAAATCTTATCTCCGTTGATAAACACAAACCCTAATTCTCCAACATAGCTGAAAAATCTCTGTGTGGCTGGGAGAGCAGAGCGCAGGATAAGAACTTTGTCCTTTAGGGCGTTCTTATTGCCTACCAGGCCCTGGGGGCCCTGCTTTCTCTTTAGTGTTCTGTCCTGAGATGTAATTCCCTACAGAACAGCTGAAACCCAAGGGGAGTATTTAGATAAGACTTTAGCAAAGGCTCTGGGTTAGTAAACAGAGAGTAATATAGAGAGAAAAAAGTGGTGAGAGAATCTTGATTCTTCTGAAGCTCCTCTCTCTTAGTTTATGGCAGGGATGGACAAACTAGAGCCTGAGAGCCAATTGCTGCCAGGTTTTCTAGAGGGCACAAGCTAAAAGTGTTTTCTACATTTTTAAACAGTTGAAAAAATCAAATGAATAATTTTGTGACATGTAAAAATATGTGGAGTTTTAATTCCAACCTTCACAGCTGTAATGGAACACATCCATGCCCATTTGTTTATACATTTTCTATGACCATTTGTAAATGGTGAGGGCACAGTTGGGTAGTTGTGACAGAGTCCTGCAGAGCCTAAAATATTTATTATTTGGACTTTCACAGAAAAAGTTTGCCAACCTGTCGTATATGGCCTCTCTTGTCCCAAATTGTAGACCTATTTTGCCATTTTTTAGTCAATAGAAAATATTCTGAGGGATTCACACCATTGGATTACACAGAGAAAAGAGGAGAATATGAACTGATAGGTACAAACCTTCTACATATGTCCTGATCTTGTATAGAGGGAAGAGAGACATTGCTCCCGATGGAAAGTTAAAAGAGTGATATAAAGAAGGAGGGATGAGAGTTAAAAGGAGATAATATTATCCTGGCATTGAAAGAAGACATAGAGAATCATTGCTCAAGTTTAGAGTCAATGCTGTGAAATAAAGTATCTATTATTTTTAAATTGTTAATTTCTTGGAGGGAAACAAAAACTAACATCCTGTTTTCCTAGGAAGACCTTGCTATGGACTACATTGGGACCCCCAAAATTCATATGTTAAAGCCCTGATCCCCAGTGTGATTGTATTTGGAGAAGGCGCCTTTGAGAGATAAGTTTAGATGAGGTCATAAGGGTGGGATCCTCATGATGGGATTAATGCCTTGGTAAGAAAAGATACCAGGCAGCTTGATCTCTCTTTCTGACACGTGAGAACACAACAAGAAGGCAGCTCTCTGCAAGTCAGGAAGAGAGCCCTTACCAGAACCCAACGATGCTGACAACCTGATCTTAGACTTCCAGCTTCTAGAACTATGAGAAAATAAATCTTTTTTTTTTAAGTCATCCAGTCAATGGTATTTTGTTATGGCAGCTTGAGCTGACTATTATAAACCCCATGGCAGGAAATGGAAAGATAGAGGTTTGAAATCCCTCTGTATTTGATCTACTAGTTTGAAAGCAAGGAAAGAGAGCTGAGCAGTGGTATCAGGCACAGTGGCAGTGTGGTTACACTAGCAGCAATACAGTGTGGTGTAGCAAAGGCTGGACCCCAGCAGTATAAGTCATGCATTGGTATACAGAACAGTGTGGTAGCTGCTCCAACAAAGAAGACATTCAGGGTGGGGTAGCAGGGGCATTTCTAGTCAATAACAGGAAAGCAGAGCAGCTGCTTAAGACTCAGAAGTTAGCCTAGAGTAGAGGCTTGCACAGTTCAGCAAAGGGAAGCCAAGCAAGTTCTGGTAGACAGCGTGAACTGGCTGTTGGTTAGCAAATATATATAAATGCTTAGCAGATAAATATGAAGGTGTATGTGTGTGGGTGCTTTGTAAGGACAGTAATGAGGGAACTATTGTCCTTTGGGGTTTTGAAGGAAAGCTCTTGGTGTGGTGGTCTGTGGTGTGTTAGTTTTCTAGTGCTGCATAACAAATGAGCACATGTGCAGTGTCTTGAATCGGCACAGATTTATTATCTCACCATTCTGGAGGTTGGAGTTTAGTAGGTTCAGCTTAGAGTTAAGAAGGCCAAACTCAAGGTATCAGATAAGCTGGTTTCCTGTTTGGCAGCTTTGGGGAACAATGACCTCCAGGCATACTCAGGTTCTTGTCAGAACTCAGCTCTGCAGGTTTATAGTTCTGAGGTCCCTGCTTCCTTGCTGGTTGTCAGAAAGGGCTACTCTCAACTCCTAGAGGTCGCCTTAATTTCTTCATTCTCACATGGTCCTCTCTACCATCTTTGAGGAACAAGAGCATGTCAAGTCTTTCTAATGTTTCTAAATTTATTTTATGCCTCTAAATACATATGGGATTATGTGGGATCCATCCCAATAGTCCAGAATAATCAATTTTAAAATTAACTGATTAATAACTGATTCATAGCCTTAATTACATTTGCATAGGCCAGTTGACCATCTAACATAGCATGTTCATGAGACTGATATATAATATTCAAAGGTTCTTGGGATCGAGGTGCATAATATGTGTGTTGTGAGGCATAGAGTAGAATTCTGCCAATCAATGTTGATGTGTACAAGCAGCCACAAAAGAGAGTGGCACATTTAGGGTTGCCTGTAGAGCAACCTCTCATAGATCATGTTCCAATTAAATAATCAGAAATTGTTAGTGGGGTTTTGACTTGTCCAGTTGCTAGATTAATGTATGTGAAGAGAATTAGACTTTCCCACGCTCTGCCTAGGAACTTATGCCCATTAAAATTTGTGTTACAAATAGATATAGCTTGTTGATTTCTTTTTATCATTAGAAGGGTAACTTTTAGATAAAAAAAAAAGATTAACATACATGGTATCTGGAAGTCTCTAACTTACTGGAACTTTTACTGGGGATTTCTGATGCTCTTTTAAAGCATCCCATCCCATCCCCACTTTTTTTCAACAATAGAGGATAATTTGGGTGAGTGGTTGGGGCTTGTTTTATAATCAGACTTGCATTTGTTTTGATTTTTAAACTTGCATATACCTTATTTTGTTTACTTTTTCTCTTTATTGTGTTTAGTTGACTGGCACTAATGTTTCCTGAAAGATCTTGAGTCAATTCTGCCATCAAAATGATTTGCTTTTTTGTGTGTTTAGCTTAAATTGAGTTTAATTTCAAAGTCACTGAGAACTTGTGTATGAGCTTGTTTCTTCCCAAGCATATTCCTTGGTTCTTGTTTGGCATTGTCTACTTTTGGCATAGTTTTGACTTTTCCAAAATATCATATGGTTGGAGTCATACAGTAAATAGCCTTTTTGAATTGGCCTCTTGCATTTGGTAATATGCATTTAAGGCTTCTTGGTGTCTTTTCACAGCTGCTTTGACTTTTTTTTTTTTTCCACAGTTTAGCAAACCATTTTTTTGGGGGGGGGTTTCAGAGAATACTCTGAAAATACTCTGCTTTGACTTTTAAAGCTGCTTTCTTCCTTTACTATATTTATTTTGATATCAATTTGAATTGCTTATCTCTTATTTGGAATTTAAAAATATTTCACCTTGTCTCACCCACTTTTTCTCTTTTCTTTGGTAATTATGCTATTTAATTTTCTTATAACTTTTCTTACTATTCCAGGTAGTAAATACCTAGAGTTTTCTAGGTAATTTGGGGGGAGGGGCTAGTCTTTATTTATTTTTCCAAAAGCCTTTTTGTGATATTTGAAGGTTAACAATTCCTATTAGCCAAACTCATGCAGACGATGAGAATTAGAAGATCACCATTGACAACCTCAAATATAGTACCTGAGTTTGGTAAGGTTTTCCAGTGGATACTAAACTTTTGGGTGGAATGTGGTTGGAATACAGGACATTTAGTCAAACTCAGTTGATTCACTCCACAAATTATTTACTCATTTAATTCTAGAGGGAAAATCTACTCTTATAAATAGATCTGGCAATCAGTCCCTTAACCAAGCAATCAAACTTAACATCACTATTAGTGTGACTACCTGACATCTTATGTCTCCTAATGGGATATAATAAAAAGTACCAACACCACCTATGTTATTCTTCCCAAATATATTTAACCTGAATCCATTAATAAGAAAGCAACCAGAAAATTCAAAATGTGGTGGGTTCTTTATAATAACTTGTTTGGACACCTCTTGATAAAAAATCAATATCTTGGCTGGGCATGGTGGCTCATGCCTGTAATCCCAGCACTTTGGGAGGCCGAGGTGGGTAGATCACCTTTGGTCAGGAATTCGAGACCAGCCTTGCTAACATGGGGAAACCCCATCCCTACTAAAAATACAAAAATTAGTCAGGTGTGGTGGTGCACGTCTGTAGTCCCAGCTACTCGGGAGGCTGAGGCAGGAAGGTCACTTGTACCCAGGAGGTGGAGGTTGCAATGAGCCAAGATCGCGCCACTGCACTCCAGCCTGGTGATAGAGTGAGACTTCGTAAAAAAAAAAAAAAATAATAATAAATCAATGTCTTGAAAAACAAATAAACATGAAAGTACATGATATCTAAATTAACAGAGGCTAAAAAGGCATAAGAATCAAATGCAATGCTTTGATATTCATTAAATCCTCTATATTAGCAAGTTATAAAATACATTTTTGAAATAATTGGGGACATTTTGGATAGTAAATAATACTGCTATTTTTCCTTTGCATAATGGTGTTTTATCCTTATGAGATGCATAATTAAATAGTTAAGGGTGGAGTGTCATTTCTGTAACTGATTTTCAGATTGTTTCAAAAAAAGTATGACATACTTTCAATAAAATGCTAACAATTCGTGAATATGAGTGAAGGATATTCAGGTATTTATTGTACTAGTCTTTCAACTTTCAATTTGAGAATTTTCAAAATATGAAGCTAGGAATAAAAATATGAAGCTGAGAACAAAAACCATATAGCCAGAGGTGGATGTAATGAAGATCTTCAATAAGATATACTGTCCCGAACTGTTGACTGATGCACCTGCTGAACCTAACCTGGTTCAGGACTGCTCAGCAGGAGGTGGGTAATTAGAAACTTTCAAATACACTCTCGTCTACTACTGAGATGACTGGAAGAGAGTTTACAGGTTTCTAAAGAGATCTTCAGTCTGACCAAGAGTAAATGCCTTACTTCCTTTCCACCCTTTTTTGTTTACCTTCAAGTGATGTTTAGAAAGCTAAACAAAATTTGTCTTTCATTCATTCTGTATTAAAACCTAAGAAAAAACTGATAGTCCACTTTCCGAAGTGTGCTTTCTTACTGACTTCTTTTAGGCACGGAGCACCAGCCTTCTTCTTCCAAATTACCCTTCTGCTCATTTTTTCTTTGTTGCCATAATCCCTCTGTTTTCATTTGCTTTTTCACGTCTGACTCTGCCTCAGCCTTGAGGATTGCCCAAACACTGAGTTTATCAGGCTGTAAGGTTATCAAAGTTTACATTTTAGAACATGTATAGGACTTTTCCCTATCTTCACCATTTGGCTTATTTTTTCCCAAATTTCCATCGGACACTAAAATTAGATTAAATCAACAATCTGAATTTACTCTGTTAGAGAAATACCATGAGTAAGTAGAATATGAAAGGTGAGATTTGAGTATTTTACAAATTATTGACATAGTAAACTCCTAATAAATTATGCAAGACATTTAGCTATCACTGGAAAAGGCCTTTTAAAGACCCATTTCTCCAGATCTACACTGACTTAAGTGATGCCAATGAAACAAAACTCTTTCAAAGAGTAATATATACATATTGTCTTCTTTTATGGTACTGGTGGAAAAAGTGAAGATAGCAAGTCATTTAGATCTAGAAATCAACTGTAAGGAGTAAGGACTTAGAAGGATAGAAAAAGTACTGAAAAGAATGACCCACATTAGGACTTTAAAACAGTGGGACTGAGGCTGACTAAAATATAAGATCAACTTATCTACCCATACAAAATTTAAATCAACCTTGAAATAAGCTTCACTGTCTCATCATTTTTTATTTGAATGAAAATACAGAGGAATGCATTTACAACACTGGGAGAAAGAAATGGACACAATTTTTATGTGTTGTCAATTGTTATATGTGGATATTCCCCTGTGAGCACGCTGCCTAAGGCATTTTCATGATGTAATTTATTTAATGTTTCTTGAGATTTAATTTAGTTAGTAATATATTCAAAATTCATTTAATGTCAAATTGCGTTCATTTAAGGATCTAGTGAGCCCTCCTGTATGCTTATAAACATGGAATTTCATCCATTTAGTCAGTCTATTCTTAGTTTTATACTCTAGAAAAAATAAATATCTTACTTTCATGTACCATGAAATAACAAGATAATCATACCAATGCTGCATTCTCCTTATACTTAACTATTTGTTGTTTTTCACTGCAAGTATTGCATGCTATTTTAAGCCAATTCAGTTAAGCAACTACTTTTGAAGTGGCTATGGGAAAAACCAGGTGCTGGTTTATGTAATGCTTTCATATATGAACATGACATAACTTGAAACATCAAATAATTTTCAGTCTTACATGAGGCATAAAGCTGAGCATCTTCCACTAGGTAATGAACCCAAGCTGGAATATCTTTTGCATAATTCTAATTTCTGTAGACTCAAAATTTAGCACTGACTTAGAAGAACACTCAGAAAGCATTCAATAAATGTTTGTTGAATCAATAAATATATTGTATGTAAATAAATAGAATGCATTACCATGTAGAGTGATAAACAAAATTCTATGAGAATGACAACAGGGTAATGAAAGATTACACTTGGTTAAGATAAAAGAAAAAACTTTGCAGAAGAGGCACCACTTGAACTGAATCTGTAAAAATAAGTATTTCTGACTGGGCATGGTGGCTTATGGCTGTAATCTCAGCACTTTGGGAAGCAGAGGTGGGTGGATCACCTGAGGTCAGGAGTTCGAGACCAGCTTGCCCAACATAGTGAAACCACATCTCTACTAAACATACAAAAATTTGCTGGGCGTTGTGGTGCATGCCTGTAATCCCAGCTACTCAGAAGGGTGAGGCAGAAGAATCGCTTGAACCTGGGAGGCAGAGGTTGCAGTAAGCTGAGATACTGCCACTGCACTCCAGCCTGGGAGACAGAGCGAGACTCTGTCCCCTCACTTCAAAAAAAATTAGAAAATAGGGATGTTAATGCAAGGTGGGGCACTGCCCATGGAAACACAAGTATGCACAATGGACAGTGGAAACTGAAATGATGCAGAATGCATTTGGCATTCACTCACTCAGTGGGTGAGTACTCACACATAATGAGTACACAATGAGTGTTTGTTGAATAACTGCACAAATGTATGCAATGATGATGCCATCAATCCATGATTCAGCTTGGTTACATGAGTAAAAGTACTCCAGAAGAGTTTTTTTTTAAAAATATATTGTGTGATTTCATAAAATAGTTTTCCTGAGACATCGAGATTAAGCCGTTCATATGTGTTTCTTCAAAATAGTTTCAAACTTCTTCATTTTGTTTAGAAGGAATGTATGAGTAAGTTTTAATTTCCAATTGATGGTTTCGTAAGTGTGTCCCAGTGCCTATGTAAAGTGCCTCTTTTCTGAAGGCTACCTGAGTATATTTCATGCTTCAGGAAAATAAGATTACTCCTAAGAACGGAGTACTCTTTGTCTTAGACATGAGAAATCACTGAGGCACTGAATGACAAAGTCCTCAAAACATGGGGGAGACTGCTGCTTGGCAGCCTGGTTTGTTGTAGGAAACAGAATTTTGAAAAAAATCAGGCGGTCCTGGCTTCAAATCCTAATTCTGATTCCTATTAACATTGCTATTTTGAGACAGTTGCTTAAACTCTTTGAGCTTCATTTTTTCCTCTTTCGTAAAATGGTACAAAATGCCTTTCGAGACTGTTGTGAGGATTAAATGAGGTAATGTTTATATCAGGCATCTGACCCCCGGTGAGTGCTCAGTACTCCCTAATGGGCAAACTCTGAACCAATTATGTCAGAATGTTTCTCTTAAAAAATGGAATACAAACACATTGAATTCTTTCCATGTTGCAGTTCTGTCAGTTTATCCTTGTACACAATATTTCTCAAAGATGTTTACAATTTATCTGTCTCTCCAGGGTCTTATTCAAGACTTTGTATGCAGGAGGAACCTAATAAATACTTCTTTAAAATAATTTCTATCAACACTTCATTCTGAGCTTACTTTGATTCCAAACAACTCTGAACTATATCAATATCACTGACAAGTTTCATCTGTATATTGAATTACTGATTTGAATTGATAACGTGTCAACTCTGAAGACATTGTCCCCAACAGCCTTATTAAGTAAGCAAACACCAATCATGTGGTTTGCTGTTTAAAAAAGTAGAACGTAAAAACTTCTCCCTTATGTAGGGTTCTATTGTTTTATCAATTCTGCCAATTGTAATTTTCGTGTGTTATTTAGGTTATAATCATGTGTTGCCAAAATCAGCAACAAGCAAGCAGGTATTTACAGTACAGTGGGTCTCACTTAAATTTGCTGCTGACCTACTTGCTCCTGGGTTACAATATTCTCCTTTCCTAATATGTGTAATTACCTCAATCCCTAATTTTAAAATTGCTTCTTTCTTTTGAGCTCTGAGGGTGTCCTTATGCAACAAGAGACTAGAGTTTCCAGAGTTTAGGTGAGCAGAAGCCAGTACATTGGAAATAAGAGTGACATTTTTCTCTATTTTAAACAAAAAGAAGCCTCTGGTCTTTTAGCACAAAAGCAAAATTATTGGAATCTGCTCCTTTAATATATGCTAAGTAGCTGGTACCAAAAGGCAGGGCTCCTCTGGAGGATGAGTGAGTCAAGGACATTTTGTTCGATTTATAGGACAATATGCTGCTTTTCCATTGTTGGACAGGATCCTCATTTCCAAAAGTGGAATAGAGTACTGCTTACAAAGGAAAAACAAACATTTTCAGCTGGTTAGATTTGAGATGTTGAGTGAAGTTCATTATAATGCTTGTAGCACTTTTATTTGATCTGGGAGGGGTCTTCATATTCTTGAAGCCTTTGTTTCTCAAAGCTTTGTTGACATATTCAAACAAATATTTAAAACTATATTGGAGGCAGTGTATTTAAATATTCTTGCCCCTAAATATTTTCATTTGTGTTGCTAGTTGAACATAACCTTGTATTTATTAACATTTAGCCAAAGATTAACTATGTGAGAAACGAGTATAATAAGCGTCTTTCTATCACTTGAGATAGTTGGATGGGAAGGTGGGAATAGGAAGGAAGAACTATTTGCAAAAAAAAAATTCTCAAAGCCGCTCTGAAGAGAGTAAGAGGAAGTAAGAGGAATTTAAATATAGAAAAAAATATATATATAAAAACAAGCTTGAGGAAGCTCAGTACAATGGTAAATGCAAACCCACCCAAAGTAAAGAAGATAGAGTTATGCCGTCTGCTTTGTGTGGTCTGTTTGTCCTGATTTCCTCACCTATTTATTTGCAACTTTTTATATCTTGTGTCTTTCCTATATTTTTAAAAACCATCTTAAAACCAAGAATAAAGCAGAGACACAAATGTATAGTTATAAATCATTTCCCATTGTTGGATAAAGTAATTAATAAAGAAGGATTAAACTCTTTCCTATTTGTTTTCTGAAATTGTTTTAAACATAGACATTTTTAAAGGCACCTTGAAACACACAAAAAATGATGTTCTCCATTTCCTTTCCCAAGAAAAAGAAAAGTGTTATATTTGCTTTGACCCTGGATACAGGTCAAGGGCAAAATGTTGCATCATAATTTTGTAGAAGCAGTTTCACTACACTACAAATGTAGGGCTTCTGGTGAAATGATTGGATAGGTGGGTAAAATCTTGAGAATCAGGAGGATAGAAAATTAGCATTTCTCTTAGAGCAGTTCCCAAAGTGTGGTCCCTTGATCAGCAGCATCAGTATTATCTGAGAACATGTGAGAAATGCAAAATCTCTGGTCCTACCCAAGTACTACAGAAACGTGAACTTAGATAATTCTGATATGTGCTTAAGTTAACCATCTGAGACTACCCATTCTCCGTATAAATGAACTCAGGTGGGCTTTTCCCTCTGTCCTACCTTTAAAAAATCATTTAAAAAATAATGCAAGCTTGTTAAATAAAACCTGAGAATTAAAAAATAAAAAAAGATGAGAAAGCAGAGGAGGAAGTGAAGGAGGAGAAGGACAATGACAAAAGCCTATAGTCCTACTATCCAAATGCAAAAATGGACATTTTTGTGATTTTCCATTATTTGATTATATTCTTACGATTTTTTTTTCACTGTACTAAAAATGTTTAAGCATCTCTATATTAAGGCCTGCATTTAAAATTTAACAATTTTTTTCGTGTTATTGCCTGGATTTGTAAGTCTCATTTATAGATCTTCAAAAAATTTCATTTATTTAACTATCTGCCTATTGTTGGACATTTATGTTTCACAATTATGGATAACCCTCTAGTAAATATATATGTGCATAAAGCATTTTCTGTATTTTTAAGTGTGTCTTCAGTAGTGTCCTGTAAGTAGACTTCTGGGTCAAAGTAAATGATTATATATACTTTATTAAGTAAATGATTATATTTACTATATTCAGATGTTTTTATTGGTGAAAATGGGAACATTGTCCTGACTTTAAGATCCTCTTATTTCTGAGGCATGTAGCATTAGCTCACATAGGAGGCATGAATCTTCAGTGCTTTCTTTTCTTTCTTTGTAGACTATTTACATTTCTCTTAAAGTTTGCAGCAGATCTTCCTAAATTTTGTCCCAAGCCCAATTCTGTTCTAAGTTTATAGTACTGCCTGTATCATCCTCGATGTGCAGGTCTTCAAAGAGAACTTTGATGGTAAATTGGATGCAAGACCAGAGCCTCATTCGCTTTTATGTGTAACTATCTCTGGACCTGACCTAAAAGTTATCAGATTATTTTTTAAGCCTCCTTTAAAAAATGTTGACATATCCCTCCTTTTTCCCCACGAGTTTACTTTCATGTTCATAGTTAAAGTTCTGTGGTCCTATTTTAACATCCCATGGCCTCTAATCATCTTTCTTCAAGTACACTGAAGCTCCACTTACCAGCTTCTTTTTTATTTTTATTTTTTGTAGTCTTTGCTTTTTCAAGATTCTATGTGACTCTTTTCTTACTCTCCTTTAAATCTATTTGCAAAAGAGGTATGTTTGTAGTTAGGGGAAGGCTATGTACTTAGTACTTATTCTCTTATCCTGGGTCTAATATTTTTGCCAGACTCACCTATCCATTGCTGAGTTTGCAACCAACCTGGAATCCCTCAATTGTCTTGTTTCCATATGTTTTCCTAATTTTCCTCATTACTTCTCTGTGTCTGTATTTTTAACTTCCCTCTGCTATGCCCAGGCAATTACTCCATTGTTGATGTTTTACATAGGAATCAGAGGGAAAAGGATGGGCAAGCATCACTGTGCTCCATGCCACAGAATTCTTCTTTTGAGACTTTACCCAGGCTTACCTACTCTAGAGCTATGTGGCTGTGAGTTGGAAATCTGGAGCAAGAATGGAGTATTGAGCAAAAGGCCCTCTGCTTATTTTTTCTGTAAATAGTTCAGCATGGTTGCCAAATCGATGAACTTTTTTTTTTTTTGAGACGCAGTCTCGCTCTGTCGCCCAGGGTGGAGTGCAGTGGTGCGATCTCGGCTCACTGCAAGCTCCACCTGCTGGGTTCATGCCATTCTCCTGCCTCAGCCTCCCGAGTAGCTGGGACTACAGGCGCCTGCCACCATGCCTGGCTAATTTTTTCTATTTTTTAGTAGGGACGGGGTTTCACTGTGTTAGCCAGGTTGGTCTCGATCTCCTGACCTTGTGATCCGCCCATCTCGGCCTCCCAGAGTGCTGGGATTACAGGCGTGAGCCACCGCACCCGGCCATCGATAAACTTTTGAAGTCATCTTTCCTTTGCTTATAGAGTATTTAATGAAACTGCATTCAGTTCTTCAGTCTAGTGGGGAAGCCCATTTTCATGAATTTACTTCCACAGAAGCCTAAGAGAATGTAGTTTTGAAAGTGTTTAATGTGCACCCAGGGAATAGCTTATATGCCTAGAGAACTCTATCAAGGTACAACAGGAATTTGGGAAACTGGCTCAGTGTTAGGCTTATAAGAGTAATCCAACCAGCATTTTTGTGTCCTACTTCATTGTTTACAGCCTCCTCAATGCACTACTTTCTTTGTACCATGTCTCCAGATTGTATACCCCTAGGAAGAACCAAATGTCAAATTGTTTGTCAAATGAGTGTTTACATAGTTCATTTCATATTTTTCCCCTTAAATGAAGGCTGAGAGAGCCAGTGAGTATACAGAATGAGAGAGATAGCTTCTGTTTGAAACAAAAGATTGATAAGCTAAGTGACACCTTCCCTAACACTTATAAAAAGTAAAATCTTTTAATTAACTAATCAGTGCATACCCACGTATTAGTAGTAAGTAAAGGGAACTACATCTGTGGACTCTTAAGTTCAGAAGAGGTCTGCTGGTATTCTCAGAGAACAAATAGTATTAGGCAAGAACAGATTAAAGTAACTGAAAGCCCAGTCGAAAATCAATTAATTTATTGTTTCAACAACAACCTTACGCAAATCTATTTTAGAAAGAGTTTTTTTTAAAAACAAGGGCACTTAAATTTATTGGAATATGGAGATTGGGATCTGAAAATGCTCTCATTATAAAACAATTAGAAATCTTGTAAAATATATAACAACCATCTTCTTAAATGCATAGCTGTGCTCATAATAGCATAAGGAAAACTGACAGAGGACAATATTTAAAAGAAAGCTTAAAATCAGAAAAGCATGAGCCAAGAAGCTACGGTTGGCCTGATGGAATTTGCCAATCCTTGCAAATCTTGGTGTGTGATGAATGTTTAAGGACTGGACACAATACCTTGTGTCTCTGCAAGATTGGACCTGACACCCTTACATAATGCCAGAACTTCTTTGGAAGTTTCTTCTTCCTTTTATAGAGTTCAGCTGCTCACTACTTTGTTCATTAAGGAGATTCTGGAGCAAAGGAGCTAAAGCCCCTGGTTTCATAATCTCTTCTATTTTTAACTCACAGCTGGCATAAGTAATAGCAAAGATGGAGGTTGGGATTATATGCAGCCTCACACCTAACACCAACAATACGTTCTTTCCAACATCCAGGCAAAATGCATTTGAGAAGTCCTGCCCTCTCAGACTCATTTACCACTTGCAATGCTTTTATCTTGGAGACTTATGTTCTTTTCTGCCATGAACAATCATGCCTACCCTGTTCCATCAGACATGTCTATATAAGGCTTTAGCTTAATTGAGGGGTGTAGGATTTAAGTATTTCTCATTGAGCTTCTAGGTCCCAGGGAAATCAAGGATTATCCAGTTTCTGTATCTCCGAACATGTCAAATATAATTATGTTGGCTTTGTCTATCCAAAATACAGGGGAATCACTGGTTGTAGAACCAGTGAGGATGGCAAAAAATGAACACTGCACAAACTTCATATGAGAATCTCATGTTAACCAGGATAATATGTTATGGTTTATACACATGGCACTGTGTCTAGCATATTGCAAGCATCCTCTTAGGTAGTGTTTGTCACTTTTCCTCTCCTTTTCCTACGTGAATTAAAGCTGGGAGGGATGGTAGACAGGATTCCTACTTTGTCATGCTATGACTGTCCAAACACCACTAATTTTGATAGTACTATAAGAGGTTTAAAGAAAGATATTGTTGCAATAATAATGGTGAGTCACTGTGAGCAGTCCCATATGTGCTTTCTTGTAGTTAGCTGGGTGTTTGAAATTGGGGTGAACAAAAGAGGCAAAGTGAGAGAGATGCAGGTTTTTGCCTTTGGATCAATGAGGCTGCCTAGCAAGTATTCTACCCTAGAAGAAATGAGGGTGTGTATGTGGTGGTGGTGGGAGTGGTGGCGTTTTTACACTTTTGTAGTCATAATGCATTCCTCATTAACAGGGAGAAAGAAACTAAGGGTGAAGAAAAGGAGCAAAGAGATTAAGAATGAGCGACTGGATTGATACATTGAAAGCCTTTATATCATTTAGCTACTGAGTTATTCATTCAATAATGCATTCATATTCAATGTGGTTAGGAAAGACTGGTGGAACAATCTATTAGGAACCTCTGCATCATGAATCACTAGAAACTACAGTCTCACTATTCTCTTTACATTCTTCTCTCTGAAGACTCTCACTGTTTCCCTAGCTAGGCTATTACTATGCCACTGCTATTATTGTTTAGCTCCTTCTCATGGCAGTAAATAAAATAAAAACCTGTAAATCTGAATCTAGACAAATAATTTGTTCCATCACTTCTTTCAGTGGGTTCCCCAGTTAGATAGTTTTACTAAAGGAATATGTGTTTAACAAACTTTGACATTTAGGTTTAGCGCATGAATTAGCCATTCTGGGCATAGCTTTGATCTACATAGATGCTAGCTCAGCACCGAGAGGCTGTGTGGAATGTGATTCGCCAAGGCAGTTCTGGGCAGAGCCAATGAACTGGAAAATTTCTTCTTGACCTTTCTGGCCTTGGGTATCCTCTTGTTGCATAGTGGTTACAATCTCAGTGATCAGTGCTTAACGATTCTGCAAGTATATACTAAAATACTCAAATCCTCCTTCAGATTGACTCTAAATATTAACAAAAGGGTTTCCCAAAAGTAAAAAATAACTTTGCAGTTTAACAATTAATACAAGCTTGTAAAGCAGTACAAATTACTGTATTTTTCCAAAAAGGTTGAAAGAATTAAAAAGCTATCATAGAGTGGAAAAGCTTTTTTAGGTCTGATGTGTAAAATGTAAGGACTTTAATGTGCATTTATTAGAGGAAGTGTAGCCATGACATTTGGAGTCAGACATATTTGGGTTCAGATGCTTGTTCAAATTCTAAGTCTTATTTTCCTCATTGGTAAGATGGGGATAGAAATAGGAAACATGTAAGAGCACTCTGAGGACCAGATGAGAATGTGTGTGAGGTATTTTGTAGAGTGTCTTGCTCTATCCAGCCACATAACAGAGCTAGTATTAGCATCATTATTAATATACTTGTTTACAATCTATGGAGCTCTGCCTTCCCAACAGGAACACTCAACAGTACGTCATGCATTCTCTCTATAAACTCAGCTTCTCAATTTCTGCAGCAGGAAAGAATGTCTTGTTTAAAAATGAAACCACAGCACTTAGCTTTGCATGGAAACCGTGAGTCTGAGAGAACAGGCTTACCTATTTAGCTAAGGCTTTACCAGGTCAGAGAGTTTCAGCGGGTTCACTGTTCAGAATTTTTCCTCATGCCTGAACAAAGACTGAACATCAGCACTATCAGCACTGTCTTCTTAGTGTACCAGAAATACTAAAGACAGTTTTGCATCTTTATTTTATTCCATCAAATCAATAAATAGTTTAGATTTTTTCTTAGGGGTAAAACTTTATTTTACTAAAGTTTTAAAAATCTAAAAAACTTAATGTTTTTAGATTTTTCTTATGGGTAAAATTTTATTTCCCTGCTAGGGGGCTACAAAGGAGTTGGAAACATACTGGCCTCCACTTCTCACACCATTAGCACATATATGATTTTTATTTTTCCTACTATAATTACTACTTTTCAGGTGTTATCTGTCTTAATAGTTGATTACGCCATTCACAATAGTCTAACACGCCATTCACAGAACACTTCGTTGAATAAGCCACAGTGATGATGGATATGCAGAAGACAAAGCCTCATCTAGGGTTAAATGGTCCTTCCATTTGCGAATAGGAAAGAAACACAAATGGGAAAGCAGCTGCCACCACGTCGTCAGTAAATTGCATACCTGTCTCACCATGCTGAGGTCACTTTGCTTTGATTATACACCATTTTAATAATCAGGAATGAATCCCATTACTAATAAGGGTAGCTCTTAGGTGCTAAAGTTGTAAGTTCTTCGGGGAAAAAAAGGTGGGCAGACCTAAAAGATATTCAAGGTATCAAAGGCAGCAATGGTAATTTCAACCTACAACTCTTCCTGTAGCATAGGCTGATATAGTGTAATAAATGTGGCAATTGACGTTTTGGTGGGGATTGAAATGATTTTCGCTTACTTCTTTGACCCTGAAGTAGTTAGTCTAATTTGGATTGGGAATCTGCATCTTTAATACATCCTCTTACTAAACTCACATACTGCCTATAATGACATTCCAAGACAGTGATATAATTTTACCTTCAAAAGAGTGAAGCTTTATTGATATCCTATTAAGGGACTGGAGGAATTCAATGATAGCACAGGAAGGCTATTCCTGTCACTTGTGCTTGCTTCTGTCTGCACAGGAATCAAACCACGAGAGAATGGAGTTTGAAATGCTATTGGGAAATATTGGCTGTCTGAAAATGTCCACATGTAAGAGGCAAATGGATTCATTCATGGCATACATGTTTCCCAAGTGGAGTGCTTCCCAATCTTGTTTCATGTCAAAGCTCATATAGAAGATGATAATATTCACTTGGATAAATCAAAGAAATTTTTGGAATATATAGGGCATTTATAAAGACAACCACATCTCTCTATAAAGCAAAGTCTTAGTGAAAATACTGTCTTTATTTGGAAGAATATGTCCAAATAAAATCTTGGAATTTTAAATGAGTAACTTAATTTTGCTTCAGTGAACATAACTATTATTTTATATCAGGCTTTCACATTTGAAATGATGACAAGCAATTTCTGATTAAGACTTTTCAAAATGATGATGTCTTCATTTTCAATAATTATCAACAACAAGCTTTGTTTCTACAAATAGATGATACAAATGTAAAACCATTCTCATAGCAATTCAAAAATTTACAACAGTTGAAATTAGACTTAAAGAAGATAGTATCCCCTTTCTTCCATTGACAAATGCAAAGTTACAATTCCTTGTGATAGTAAACAAGGATTTTGAACCTAAGTATTTTAAAATAATGATGAAGCTCTGATTTGCAAAACGTGCATGTGTTGTTAGAGCAGTGACCCTATAGTTAGTGTGGATACCACTCCAAGGACACAAATAGGCAGGAGTCTCTGGGTTATGGGAAGACTTCTATTATTAACTAACTGCATGGAACTGCACCCATGGGGAGTTTTCCTTCTTCCCTATTTGGCTGTAGGTTGGGTTGTTGCTCTGTATGGTTCTCCTTGAGTGTTTCCAGCAGTGACTTTGTCCTTTTGTCTGGGGGCGCTCCTCAGGAGCATCAGGGCACAACAGTGAGTGCTGGGTGTGTTTGCGTTGCTCACTACCTGAGGAGGTCATGGAGAATGCTCTCATTTCCTGCTCTTCTTGGGCTGCTCTTAGAAGAGGCCCAGATGAAGAATCTCATGGCAAGAGGCAATTAGCTCTGTGACTTCAACCAGCTTCATACCCTCCTAAAGGCTGTGCAGAGCTGTATAACTCACAGCACTACTGTAATTCTTTTGTAGGATGCACAGCTTGCAAGCTTTTTATGAAGATTTGCCCTAGGGCCTGGGATAGTTGATTGAACACCTGTATAGACTAAACTGGATAACAGTGAAGTGTCTCTTTTTTCCTAAGGAAGATGATTGTAGGAGAGTGCATAACATATCTATCTGATTAATTATTGTTTTCTCAGTTCCTAATGAATAGAAGGAACTCAATAAATATGTTTTTAATGAATGAATGAATAATGAAAGCAGTAAACTTGCCCTGAGTGTTAAAACTAATCAAGGCAATGCAGTTGGGAGAATAAGGAACCTTGAGGGCCGTGAACAATGCTACTAGAATAATAGCTTAATTTATTAATTCAACAAATAACTATTGAATACTTACTATGTCCCAGGCACTTTTCTGAGTGCTAAGGTCTCAGTGAACAAAAGCATCATAAATTCCTTGTGAAAAAAAAGTGAGAGAACATAGAAATAAACAATATAAATAAGTTCAACATATATGTGTTGGATGTTTTTGAGAGGTTTTAAAAAATAAGGCATTGAAGAGGAATAGGATGGATAATTTAATTTAAAAAAAAAGGAATTCTGGGAAGATGTCATTTGGATAAAGAGCTAAAAGAAAGAGCAAGCCCTGTGGGTGTGTGGTGGAAATATTCCCTTTGCATATCTGGCAAAGGGAGCAGCAGATGCAAAAGCCCTGAGGCTGGAGAATACTGTTATGCCCAAGAAATGATAAGGATGCCAGTCTGGGTGGAATGGAGTGAGTAAAGAGGAGAGGAGAGTAATAAGAAGTAGTGGTCCCCATCACATAGAACCCTATAGGCTCTATTAAATATTTTTTTTTTTTTTTTTTCAGACAGGGTCTACCTCTGTCACCTAGGCTAGAGTGTAGTGGGGGCAATCTCGGCACGCTGCAAACTGCCTCCCTGTAACCTCCGCCTCCCTGCAACCTCTGCCTCTTGGGCTCAAACGAACCTCCTATCTCAGCCTCCCAAGTAGCTGGGGATACGGGCATGCACCACCATGTCCAGCTAATTTTGTTGTTTATAGAGATGGGGTTTTGCCTCGTTGCTCAGGCTGGTCTCCAAATCCTGACCTCAAGTGATCCGCCCTCCTCCACATCCCAAAGGGCTGGGATTATAGGTGTGAGCACTGCACTTAGCCTATGTTAGAGATTTTTAAATCTGAGTGAGATGTAGGCTGGGCATGGTGGCTCAAGCCTGTAATCCCAGCACTTTGGGAGGCCAAAGCAGCAGATCACTTAAGGTGATAAGTTTGAGACTAGCCCAGACAACAGGGAGAAACCTTGTCTCTACTAAAAGTACAAAAAAAGTTTGCCAGGCATGGTGGCATACGCCTGTAATCTCAGCTACTCTGGAGGCTGAGGTGGGAGAATCGCTTGAGGCCAGGAGGTAAAGGTTGCAGTGAGCTGAGTTCTCGCTACCACACTCCAGGCTGACAGTGAGATTCTCTTTAAAAAAAAAAAAAAATCTCAGTGAGATGAGAAACCATGGAAGAAGCAGAAGCAGAGTTGGTGAACAAAGATGTGACATGTTCTAGCCTTGAACAGGACCCCGTTGGCTGCCCTGTTGATAATTAACCAAAAGAGCAAAAAGACAGAAGCAGGAATGCCAGTTAGGAATCTTCTGCCATAATTCAGACAAGAAATGGCAATAGCCTGGAAAAAGAGAGATACGGTTGAAGTGATGAGAAGGAGTCAGATTCAGGATACCTGTCAAAGGTAGAACCAACAGTTACTGATGAAGTCAATGTGGGATATGAAAGAAAAAGAAGTATCAAGGATGGTATCCAGGTTCTTGTCCTGAGCAACTGAAAGAATTAAGCTGCCATGAAGACTACCTTTAGCTTAATCACTATAAACCTACTGTATTAGTCCATTTTCATGCTGTTGATAAAGACATACCCGAGACAGGGTAATTTATAAAGAAAAAGAGGTTTAATGGACTCACAGTTTCACGTGGCTGGGGAGGCTTCACGATCATGGCAGAAGGCACAAAGCACGTCTTACATGGTGGCAGACAAGAGAGAGAATGAGAGCCAAGTGAAAGGGGTTTCCCCTTAAAAAACCATCAAATCTCATGAGACTTATTGACTGCCATGAGAGCAGTATGGGGGAAACCGCCCCCGTGATTCAGTTATCTGCCACCAGGCCCCTCCCACAACACATGGGAATTATGGGGGCTACAATTCAAGATAAGATCTGGGTGGGGACACAGCTAAACCATATCGCCTACCTAATGAAATTACTTATTAAAATGGAACTTACAGAAACAAGCTTTGGCTATTATTCCTAGTACTGTCTTCTTCTTTTGAGAACTGGTTTATTAAGGATGACATACACATAAGTATAAAAAGCGATATAATAAACCAGCTTCAATAGTGATTAATATTTTGCCAGTCTTTTATCTTCTATTTCCCCTCCACAAACTTTATTTCTCAGAACTATTTTAAAGGACTCTAGCTATCATGTTATTTTTCTCCTAAATCATTAGTATGGTTCACTAATTGACAATAAAATTTTTATGTACCCCTACTGACATTATCTACCCAAAAATGTTAACAACTGTTTTTTAACACCATCTAATACTCAAGCCATGTTTAAATTTCCCTAATTGTCTCAAAATTATCCTAACAGTTGGTTTGTTCAAATCAAATTGCAAACAAAGCCTCACATCATGTTTGATTATTAAGTTTTTTAAGTCTTTTTAATTTCACAACAGTCCTTTTCCTTCTTTTCTCTCCATATCTCTGATTTATTTATTTATTTTTATTTTTTGCAGAAACTAGACCATTTGTCTTGTAGAATGCACCATATCATGAATTTGGCTGATCATTCTTTCAGGAGAGGAGTTTTAAAAATAAGTCTTTCCTTCCTTATTTCTTTTAAACTGATTTCTTTTTTTCTTTCTTTTTTTTATCTTTTTTTTTAAAGAACCCATTTGATGCAACTTCGGCAGTTTTGGACAAAATAAACATAGGTGGCGCTTATTACTTTCTATTGCACTATTAAGTTCTGCATCTATTTATGACTATTGCTTAGAACCACTATTAGTAAAATTGAGTTTACAAAAGGATGATTTTCTAATTTTACTAGTCTTGTTGTACTTGTTATCAGGAATTCTATAGAAAAAAATTCTCTTATCAAGTATTTGGTTATCCTGAAATACAGTAGGTAGAGGAAAAGCATGAATATTGATTCTTTTTTATTAATTTGTAGAATTTTGAGTTGGTCCATTATGGTAAACAGTGACTTTTATTTTTCAAAAAGTGTTATTGTTTTGAACTCATGAGTTTTTAAAAATATATTTGATGTGTTGCAATTCATTGTAATTACTCTTTTTTTCTTTTCTTTCTTTTTTTCTTCTCTTTCTTTTTTTCTTCTCTTTATTTTTCATTGACCCTCTTGTAGGACAGTGGAAGCCCCTTTAATTTGGCTCTTCTGTGTCCGTAACATGAACTCATTAGTCTTTGATAGCTTCCTTGCTTTCTGACACAAAATGGCCAGAGTTCATCTTGTATATTTCCTGCACCAGGCATGGAATTAGCCCTTTCTCTTATGAACGCTTAGTTTCTGTTAGTGCAAAATGATATTCAGAGACCACATGCTGTGTGCTAGGGGACGACAGGGGTATAGACTGTCATTTCCTCTAGAGCCAGCATATAATAAGAAAAAATAAAGTGTATTGAATCTGGGGATTTGTACATTCTGACAGGCCTCACTGCAAACTTAGTATGTATTGGCATTTTTGTCAGGTTCTGAATGTTTCTATGTGAATAGCATCTTAGCCCTGGTCACTAAGCCCCAGTAATATCCCCACAAATACTACCAGTCACTGTTAAATTCAAATACTTTTGGGAGTAGTTACTATCTTTATTTGAGAAACATTGAAATATGCTTCAGGTTTATGCCCTCTTTTGGCTTTATATCTATGTTTACCAAAAAAAAAAAAGGTAAGAAATACTTTGAACAGAGAATTTAAACACCTGGAAATTAAATGAATAGAGAATTGTTTTTAACAAAATTGCCATTATGTTTTATATATTAGCCTTGGGTGAATTTGTTTGATATTGGTACTCATCAAAAGACTGATGAGGATATACTAATTTATTTTATTTCAATTTCTAAATATACAAGACTGAGAAACAGAACTTGGATTTTGGTGAATTTAACAAGGTAATTGTACTTTGATAGGGTAATTATATTTTCCCTGATGACTCCCCATTTGGCTTCCCTTGTATATATTTTTATTCACTTCATTCCTGTTGAAGAGTTCCTAGTGATACATAAACATTCTAGAAGGAGTAAAAAGGTTAACATGGTGTTTGGAATTTCCCATTTGCCTATTTTTAATGAAGAGCTAATTCTACCCCAATTGCTCTTTGGATCAATGGCCAGTTTCCCTTAGGTTTCAGTTAGTATTCCTTTGGCTGCTGGCCAGAAAATCTAACTGAGCCGGCTTAAACAGAAAGGAGAATTTATTAGGTCACAAAACTGAGAGTCCAGCATTAAGACAAGCTTTCAGCATGGCTTAATTCAGATACTTAAACAAAGTTGTTAGGAACAAATTCTCTGAGTCTGTTGTTTGCACTTTCCTCAGTGATTGCTGACATTTTTAGGTTGGTTCCATTTGCGATAGCAATATGGACATAGGGGCACTAAGCTTTACCTCTTCCAAATCCCAGTTGCAGAAGAAAAAAAGAATTTGAAAGCCTATAGATTTCATTGGCTCCGACTGGGTTACTTGCCCATTCCTTAACTAATCTATTTGGCCAAAGAGATTGAATCTTCTGGTTTATTTAAACCAACCAGAGCCAATTCATGAGGAAAATTACATGGGGGCTGGAGAGGAAGGAATGGGGAAGGGATGGTTTTAGAAAATGGTTATCATTTCTTGGGATGGAATGGATGCTGGAAGCAAGCAGTAGCTAGCTACAACTTCCTGAATCTGATTTTTAAAGTTTTAACGACTTGAGAATAAAATCTAGAATGACAAAGGAGCCTAGTGTTTGAACAAGTCGATTTACTTCAGTTTCAAAATTAAGGATATCTATGGCCTGTAGGCGTACCATGCCAAGGATTTTCATAAGCAACCGATATCATTTTTGGAAATGGAATAAGAACTACCCATTCGTTCTGAAAAAAGTGAATACTGGTAATCTGGAAATCTGTAGTAGGTATATTTAATATTCCCCCTTACCCATGCCATAGACTGAATTGTAGTCATGCATTAACCCCTAGGAAGCTCCTTTAGTTTGATATTAGATTTTTTTTTTTTATTATTTCAACTTTTAGTTTAGATACAGTAGATACATGTGCAGATTTGTTACATGGGTCTATTGCATGATGCTGAGGTTTGGAGTACTTGGAGTATGGATCCTGTCACCCTGGTAGCATAGTACCCAATAGGTAGTTTTTTAATGCACCCCCCCACCACCCTGTAATAGTCCACAGTGTCTATTGTTACCATACTTATGTCCATGTGTGCGCAATGCAAGTCTTTAAGGAGAGTCAATTGACCTCTGATTTTTTCCTTCTGTTTTGCTTACTTACAAATAACTGAATAATAAATGAACTATTCTAATGATAAGGAAGCAAAAATAAAAAGAAACAGTGGTTATATATAACAATAGCTTTATAATAAATCAGAAGTAGTAAAAATAAGAAATTAAAGCCACGTAGTGCATTGGTATTTGCTTACAAAGGAAGTGGAACATACTCCTTGATCTTTAACAGGTAAACTGGAATTGTTCATATTGGAAGAGCTTAAAACTTGAGAGAAAAAAGTAGAGCAAAATTTAACCTGCTAAGAATGATTATTCCTAAGACATATTCTTATAGTAAGGACAATTTTATTTTTAGAAGAAAAGTGACAGTGAGAAATTGTTGATGTTGACAATAAAATAAGTCAGACAGGGTTTCTATGGCATTAACTATGTAATTGACAACTTACAAGTGATTTTCAACAGTGGGGTGAAGTTGTTAAATGTATTATCTTTAATGAAGGGATAAGCAGAAATTTGGCAAACCACTTTTCTGAAATAATGAAATTTTTTTCTCTCTCATAATAATATTGTATCCCTTATGAAGTTTTTCACTGTTATTTTAGTGTTCTTTATTGCCATTTGTTTCCCGCATCCTGAATTGTAGATAAATATTCTGATTCAGAAGAGGCTAGAGAGATATAATGACCTGGGTTGGGGACAACTTAAATGAACACTTATAAATGTTTTTTATAGAGCTATTTCAGGATTAGTCCAACATAATGTACTCTCTCTGAGAAGACAAGTGATAAGCAAGCAGACTAGTTTGGTTTGTATGTCCCTTTTAAAGACATTCTCATGATACCATATCCTTCAGGAAACTTAGGCTGATTGTAGAAGAAGATTCTGTAAAATGCTACCAGATCCACTATCAGGAATCAAGATCTTATTCCCCCACCTGTTGAGAGTGTTGCAGGATAAGGGCACTCAGCTGCTAGCCCTCTTTGGGGATTGCTTTGAATGAAGAATATTGTCTTGCCTAAGGTCATACTTCCTTCCAAGGGCAGGCCACACCCAGATACAGATCAACAAAGGGATATAAAGGTCTGATCCTTTTGTTCTAACTCAGGACAACTCTGAAGCCCATCCCACCTCCAGAAATCCTTTTGCACATTGGCTGAGGACTTTCTTGGAACTGCATTGCAGTTCAACTTTACCCTCTGAATATCTTGCCTTCTTCTCTTGCTTTCCACTATTTTTGACCCCAAGAGAACTCTCTATTCAACGTTCTGTATGTTAATCCCTTATCTCAAACTCTGCTTCTCAGAGAACCTACCATGTTACAGTTGGTATTAAGAGTGGATGAAGAAAACAGAGGAGCTATTGCCAAGCTCCACTGATGCTCTGGACAAAGTAATCAATCAGCAAATAAAAGTTAAGTGTGAAAGCTAGAGGACCTGCTGGGTAGCATATGAAGAATTTCTTACTTCCTGTAGCAGAAGGGAAGAGGAGTTGAGGACTAGGTCTGAGACTTAATCATAAGAACAGTCAAGCTAAAGTTTCAATTCCCAACCAAAGCAATGTCCGAGATCCTGGCACATGGGATGAGGCTGTCCGGATTGATGCCTGATTATGTTGAGTTTCAAGATTCTCCTTAACCCTATAAGCCTGAGAAAGAAGTCCACTTGTTCTTATAAAGGGATAGCACACCTACCTTGCTAGACCATGAGGCAGAGGCCTCTCCATCACAATATAACAGGTATTTCCCTCTTGTATATGCTCTTAACCACCATTCCGGGGCTTTGAGGAAATAACTATGGCAAAGTCACTTTATAACCCATCTGGGGAAGTATTGAGCCTACTAAGGGAAGAAAGAAACTATCTCTCAAAGGAATGAAGGACCTAGTTAACATGCACTGGCAGAAGCTGGGACTTACTGTCCCAGAAGCCTGGGACTGGATTTTGAGCATGCTGGACCAAAGGTGGTGGGACTAAGTTTGAATAAAAAGGGTTTAGGTAGGTTAAAGCACTTTCCAAAATATATGTTTGATCACCCTGCTGAGTGTCCCTTGAGTGAATACACTGCTAGTATAGCTCCTAAATATATTAATATGAAGAAAGCAATGATGTAAACTAAGTGATGCAGAAATACTAGAATTTCCACAGAAGATGGTAGAAGAATGAATTAAAAGGCTCAGATAAATGAGCATGATAGAATGCATTCAACAATTACTGTCAATAAAACCCACCAAATATTCCACAGAAAGGACTTGAAGGTATGTTACTTACTAAAGCAATAAGAATGTACTGGAAAAAGTGGTACTAATACTATTTAGATGGTCAGTGGTAGCTCTCCTCTGTGGGCCAGGGCTGAGAGTTGGTGATACCATTATAGAACTGGAATCATTAATTGCAGCAGGGATGACTGGACACCTAAGCAAATAGAGGCTATTAGTTGTATTATTTTTTTGAAAAAGATGCCATATGGATTTTATGGCTTGCCCCAGTAAGAGAACCACTATACAGACTCTCTAGGATTTTGGAGCAAGACAATGCATGATACGCTGTGTAATATTATATACCTTTTGAAGATACAACTTCTGGCATTCTCCTGGGTCCTGATAAAGACAGAGCAGCTGACTGTGGGGCACCAAGCAACCATGCAGCCATAACTTCTTTTTATGAATGTGCTTCTCTTAAACCTACACTGTTAGTCCATTCTCAAGCTGCTGTAAAGAACTGCTCAAGACTGGGTAGTTTATAAAGGAAAGAGGTTTAATTGACTCACAGTTCTACATGGCTGGGGAGCCCTCAGGAAACTTACAATCGTGGCAGAAGGAACCTCTTCACAGGGTGTCAGGAAAGCGAATGATTGTAAGAATGAGGGGAAATGCCAGACGCTTATACAACCATCAGATCTCTGAGTCTCACTCGCTATCATGAGAACAGAATGGGGAAACCACTTCCATGATTCAGTTATCTCCACCTGGTCCCACCCTTGACACATGGGGATTATTACAATTCAAGGTGAGATTTGGGTGGGGATACAGTCAAACCATGTCACCTACCAAATAATAAGTTGTGAGAGCCAACAACAAGTCATTGCATAATTGGAGCAATAACTGTGGGATCAATTCTGATTATGACTGGGGGATAGAAACAAGCTGTGCAAGCAGTTACTCAGAGGACCAGGTTATTTACCACTGTTCCTCCATTGTCTTTCCCTCAGCTCCTATTGCCTGCCTCTGTGAGACTGCCATACTCTCACAGAGGCAGAAAAGGTCTGAAGATGGTTCATCAATGGGGCAATTCAGTAGTGCAAACCAAAAATGAATGGCGGCCCCACTAAAGCCTCTCTCCAGTGTAGCCTTGAAAGAGATGAGAAAAATGCTCACAATGGCAGAGCTTTTGTTGGTGCATATGGTTATTAAGTTTGTGTAGAAATAAAAGTAGTTTAAAGTTAGAATACAATGGATTGCTGAGCATGAATATCATGATCAAAATCATATAAGAACAAATATTAGAAAACTGAGGACAAGGAGGTCTGTATTAGAGGCATGTGAGTGGACATAGGCGAGTGGACACAACAGGTAAAGATTGTCATATTTTATGTTAATACCTAGTAGAGAGTATTCATCAAAAAAGAGACAATAAAAAGTCAGGTAGACAAAATGTCTTAGCCAACTGATGTCAGCTAAGTTCTGTCATCAGCCACAGTAATGCTGGCCCAATGGTCATGTGGATGAAATAGCCTTGGTGACAGGCGTAGAGACATGCATGCGCCCAGCAATTTGAACTCATACATATTATGGTTGATTAACTATTGATATTGCTGAATGGCCAACTGTCAGTGACTGAGACCAACAGTGATCCCTCAACATGACATCATCTTTTGAGGTGACCAACTAGCTACTTTAACTATCTTAGACTCTTTCTTTCTCCCTTCCCTTCCCTTCCCTTCCCTTCCCTTCCCTTCCCTTCCCTTCCCTTTCCTTTCCTTTCTAGCTACTTTAACTATCTTAGACTCCTTCCTTCCTTCCTTCCTTCCTTCCTTCCTTCCTTCCTTCCTTCTTTCCTTCTTCTTTTTTTTGAGATGGAGTCTCGCTCTGTCGCCCAGGTTGGAGTGCAGTGGCACGAGCTCAGCTCACTGCAATGCAGCTCCGCCTCCCGGGGTCATGCCATTCTCCCTCAGCCTCCTGAGTAGCTGGAACTACAGGTGCCCGCCACCATGCCCAGCTAATTTTTTGTATTTTTAGTAGAGACAGGGTTTCACCGTGGTCTCGATCTCCTGATCTCGTGATCCACCCACCTTGGCCTCCCAAAGTGCTGGGATTACAGGCGTGAGCCACCACACCCGGCCGACTCTTTCCTTTCTGGAAGGGGCAGCGATTTATTTTGAAAAGACCAGACATGAATTCCCAGTAAGAGTTTGCCTTTTGTGAGCCAGCAGCAGTAACTGCATGCTTACAGAGTTTTTAATCTACCAGCATGACATCCCACATTATATTGCTTCTGGTTAGCTAATTTTCAGTAAAGGAAGTGTGAGAGTGAGAGTGGGCCTGTAACAGTGGGACTGTTGCTCCATGCCGAAGCTGACAGCTTGATGGTGTGATGGAATGGCCTATAGATGGCATAGCTGAGGCTGCAGGTCAGAAGTGATAATAAAAAGATGAAGCAACATCATACAGGATGAAGTGATTCAATTTAAATTAAAGATTTGTAGATAAGATAATAGGTGGAATAGATGATTTGTGGGTACCAAGGGTTAGAAGCAGGAGTAACTCTACTTACCATCCTTCCAATGGCCCACTTAGGAAATTTGTGCTCCCCATCCTGAAACTATGGGCTATGCAGGTTTATAAGTGAATATTCATAGAGAGGGGAAAGAATTCTGCCAGCGGTCATAGCAAGGGTTTCATCAAACTATGGCTATGGCTGCTGTCTGTGTACACTGCGCTTCTTATGCCAAGAGAGCAGTGGCAAAACCAGAGTCTCCATGCTGTAGGAGCAACTGATTGTGATCATTATGGGAAACAGGGCTGTTGTTACTCAGTGGGACAGGGAAGATAACCTCTAGAATCCAAGTGACCACTTGGACATCTCTTGGTAAAACTTTGACCAATTTTGATTGAAGGACAAGTTCAGTAACCAAGACCTGAGAAAAGCATAGTTATTAGGGGCTTAGCAAACCCCATCAGGGATGAGGGTCTGGGTCATGCAGCTACATCAATAAGATCAGCCTTGTGCAGGATGAGAGTGAAGGGAATTTAGACTGGGAGGAAAAGGAAGACAATATTAGTACCTGTGGCTCTAAGACCAGACATAGCAACAGGGGCTATAGGCCATTCCACTAAATTTCTCCTTCTACATGTCCCCCCGGGAAGGTAAGAGCACTGGAGCCCTGCAGGAGCTGCTCTCAGAAAAGAAGAAGATATGAAAGAAAAGTATCCAGGTGGCACATAGTATGAACTGTTGTGATTGTGGTGCACTGCCTTGACCTCCCCTCTTTAGAAATTAAGGATTTATTTAATCAGTTCCTGAGAGTTACTAAAATACAGCAATCAGTTATCAGCCCTCTTTGAGAATTTCTTTTGGAAGATTGAGCCAGGAAAAACAACTCTCACTGAAGGTCTGTGATGGTTAATATTAAGTGTCAACTTATTGGATTCAAGGATGCAAAGTATTATTTCCAGATATGTCTGTGAGGGTGTTGCCAGAGGAGATTAACATTTGAGTCAGTGGGCTGGGAGAGGAAGACCCACCCTCAATGTGAGTGACCACCATCCAGTTGGCTGCCAACATGGCTGGAAAAAGCAGGTGGAAGAAGGTGGAATAAGCTGGCTTGCTGAACCATCCAGCATTCATCTTTCTCCCATGCTGGATGCTTCCCACCCTTGATCAGACTCCAGGTTCTTTGGCCTTTGGACTCTTAGACTTCCATTTGCCAGGGGCTCTCAGGCTCTTGGCCACAGACTGAAGGCTACACTGTCGATTTCCCTACCTTTGAGGCTCTGGGACTTTGACTGAGCCGCTACTGGCTTCCTGGCTCCTCAGCTTGAAGACAGCCTATTGTGGGACTTCACCTTATGATCATGTGAGCCAATTCTCCTTAATAAACTTCCTTTTATATATATATATAAAAGGAAGTTTATATATATATATAAAAGGAAGTTTATATATATATATATAAAAGGAAGTTTATATATATATAAAAGGAAGTGTATATATATATAAAAAAGGAAGTGTATATATATATAAAAGGAAGTGTGTATATATATATATAGTATGTATATATACAATATATATAAACATATATATTGTATATAAATATATCCTCTTAGTCCTTTCCCTTTGGAGAACTCTGACTAATACAAGGTCCTTCCAAGGGCAACTTGCATCCATTGTCTAACCAACGTGGAGGTATGAGAGTCTGACCCCTTCACCCCTACTGAAGATAACTCTGAAGGAGCATCCAGCACTGGAGTTTCCTATAGGGTTGACTGAGATTTTTGTGGGGCTGCATTGCCTCTCCACTTCCTTCTGCCCAATCTCTCTTCCTTTTATTTTTACATTTTACAAAATTGGCCTCTAGTTAGTAGATAACATTTTCTTATTTTTCTCAGCATTTGCTTAAATATCACAGCACTGAAGTCAGAAAAACTTATCTTAATATTATCTAGTAAAGTCTGAGACAGCATGAGTCTGTGTTCTCCTATGGGAGAAGGTTCAGGCAACGTTAGGCTGTGCAGGAAGGCAGGAGATGAACGTGCATGAATCTGGCAACAGGTTGTACAAGGGCTTCTATATTCCCTTATGTTAGCCAATGCACTCTCCTGGTGTGGATAAGTACTTTTTGGGAATGTTAGGAGTATCTTCTATTGTAACTTGATAGTTTTTTGGGATTAGAAAACCCAACCTCCTACACTGCCAAGCTAAGTGTTTTGTATTTAGTAGCCCCTTTGCAAATGTTGGCTAAATGCATACATGCATGATTGTAAATGGGTAATTAAATGGTTATAAAGAAATTGCGTTAAAATCAGTGTCACAATATACTTTCTTCCTTGAAAAATGATTCATGCTAATTAAATAAAAATAATTAATTTTGTTTAATTCAATTTAGTGACTTGCTTCTCAAGAATTCATTATTTAGTTCCTAGCAACTCCACTTATTAGTTTTATATTCTTGGGAAAGTATTCTAACCTCCCTGAGCTTCACTACTCTAATCTAGAAATTAGAATAACAATAGGATCTTTCTTAATAATGTGAGATTTGAATGCAATAAAGCCATCAGCACAATGCCCCTTGTGGAGCAGGCATTTTATAATGGCTTACTCTTGATATTATTAGTGTTAAAACAATGTTACGTGCTTACTCTTGATATGATTAGTGTTAAACAGAGGTAGAGGCCACTGTAGGGCCAGTGACCCCTCCGATGGCACCCTTCTGTTATGACCTCATCGCCGTGTCTCTTGCTCTTTCTCTGCCCTTGAGCTGGTAGCTCAACACCCTATCCAGTGTGTGGTTTCTCTCAGATGATTGGTTTTGCCCTTTTCTAAGGATTGCTTTTCTTAGTGTGAAATATTAAACTCTTCTCTGAGGGCAATGGGTTCTTCCCAAAGGGCTCAGTGTGCTTTATTTTTATATCCTATAATGTCATAATGCCATTTTCTAAACTGTACTTTTCATAAAAGCCTTTTGTCATTTAAAAAAAAAAAAAAAAAGGCCAGCTGGGCGCGGTGGCTCACGCCTGTAATCCCAGTACTTTGGGAGGCCGAGGAGGGCGGATCACGTGAGGTCAGGAGTTCGAGACCAGCCTGACCAACATGGAGAAACCCCATTGCTACTAAAAATACAAAATAAGCTGGGCGTGGTGTAATCCCAGCTACTTGGGAGGGAACCTGGAGGGGGGTGAGAGATTGTGCCTTGATCCAGCCTGGGAACAAGAGCAAATCCATCTAAAAAGTGCCAATGTGCCAGGATAAGTGACACTCAGTTCAAAGCTTTTGCATTGTCCCAAGGGGATTAAGTTGAATTGGGTTATTTGGACTAATGAATTCAGACACTTTTTCTAAGGAGGCAGCACAAGCAGAACTGAAAAGTTCTGGAGTCAGAATTACCTGAGTTCAAGTTATAGTTGGCTTGTAATGATTTCTAAATGATGATTCTTTTCTTCTTTATATCTTCATAACCGCATGTGTGTGCGCACGCTGCAGGGAGGGAATTAGGAGTACTCCTATTATGGCCGTTTAAAAAATAAGGAAATAAAAGTTCAGTGGTCACTCACCATTGTTATTATTAGATTATTATAGCTATATTTCAAAGGACTTATCGTTTTGAATTAACCGTAACAATGAAATGTGAGTGTAGGGATTACTGGGCACTTTTTACATACCTGACACTATTCTCAGCCCTTTTTACCATATATATTATTTAATCCCCACAACAACTTCCTAAGGCAAATCCTATCGTAGTCTTTATTACATAGACAAGAAAACTGAGGCCCACAGAAGTTCAGGAATTTGCTTGAGGTCCTATAGCTAGTATCTCTGACTGATGAAATCAGGGTTCAAAGCCAGATGCCCTGATTCCACACCTCCCATTCTTAACTCATATACTGCTTTCTCTCATGGTCACTTCTACTTCTCACCAGTAAAGTGGAGTTGCTGAGAGATCTTATTCTTAACACTTTAAGAATCAAAGTTAGAAATAAAGCAGAAAGAAAAAGAAAACAAAGAGCCCATATTGCTTGAGAGGCTTTTCCTGCAGTCCTGCTTTTCTTTGCAACACAAAGTGGGGGCAAGGCTTCAAGTAGAAGAGATGATAAGCTTACTTTAGAATATAGGCACTATGAAAGCAGATATTAGTGTCTGTTTTGTTCCCTTTTATCCCTAGCACTAGAAAGTGCCTGGCATGCTATATCTCGTAAGTGAATAAATGAATGAAGTCATGTAGTATGTGCTTCTGTTAAAGCCCGCCACTATAACCTGGGGGATACTTCTGGGATATTTCCCACAGAAATATTGCAACCACAAGTGCATTAAAGCATAACTAAAGAAGGCCCTTGACTGACATGTCTTGAGGTAGAGAAAGAAATGGCCAAGTGAGCCAATCCTCAGTTATCCTCAGAAGCTGGAAACCTGATCTCCTCTCTAAATTTTTTAAAAAGTTCTTCTGTATTTGAGGCACACGCTCCAGAGCGTGAACTGTGAATCTGAAATCCTTACCAATTTTTTACTTCCATGTCTTTAGTATTTTGTTTTTTTTCTATTTCAAAGAACAGAATGTGTTTCCTAAACTCAGACTTATGCCAACATCTTCTTAAAAGTTTGTCACCGGATTTTAAGCCTCAATTTTCTTCTTGAGCTACTTTAAAAAAATGTGGTTTTCTGTCATCTAAGTACATCTTCAGATATTTGTATCCTGGAAGGGTAAGCAGCTAGTATACTATTGGGTCATTAAACATTGGAAACTCTTTCTGTTTCTCTGGCACCTGCAAGGCATGGCTTAGCTAGATCCCCAACTTGTAACAATGGAGGTACTGCTCTCTTGTCCTCTGGTAATTAATATAACAAAAAATAAGTCTGATGTGAATATAATTTTTATTTTTCTTTAGGATGTAAACATTTCTTTTCTCTGAATGTTTAAAAAAGAAGAAGCAGAAACAGCAGCAGCAGTAGCAACAGAGATTGTTATGTAGAATCCACAGTTTAAAATATTTACTAGCTTATCCCTTGTAGACAAAGTTTGATTATTTCTGTTTCTGAATCAAATATTTGTTTTGCTACAGTATCCACTCTGTTCTTTACTGCCTCAGCTCAATTTTTTAGTTTAGTTGTCCTATTTTTTTTTCATCTGAGAAACTTCTTTCCTTGTCTTTGGTTTATCTTTTTTATGGATGTAATAATTGTTATATTTTTCTAGATGCAGTTCTTCTTTCCCCAGCTGCAATACAGACTAGAGGGCCAGTTTTAGGTAGAAAATAAAATAAGCTTATTTTAGAATATTAGCATGAAAGGGTGGGAATTTGTATCTATTTTGTTTCCTGTATTATCCTTAGTGCCAGAAATTGAGAATTAGGATGTTGGCTACAAGAAATGAACTTTTTTATTTTGGCAGGAAAATTAGCTTTGCTGCAAAGGTTGTGTGTATGTGTCCATATTTATACTTGCAGTTACTGAAGTTGTTTAAGTGATTTGTTTTCTGCCACCTGATCTATGGCCTATCCCCACCCACTACCCTAAGAAATGGAAGGTTGAGATGCCTGGAATCCATCAAAAAGTCTTTTGTTCAAGGGAAGAATGGAAAGAGCTATCAGAGAAGTTGGGATTTGGCCTAACTCCCCTACCATTTATGGGTGTGTGTGAGATCTCACATCTTCTCTAACTGACATGGCTGTGTTTGTATGAGTCTGGAGTGGCAAGGCCCATTGCTTTCCTGTGGGCTGGCCACATTAGTTGGAAGGATGAAAATGAGTGCTGCAGTGAGTTTCTATATATCTGGGTGGGCACTGGAGCGGTTTCTGAAATCTTTTCATTTCTTGAATTTGCACAGCTCCTGACAGTTTTAGCTCAGTAGTTTCCAGAGCTCTGTTGGAAAGCCCTGCTCACTTAGAAGCCAACAGGGTCCCTTCTTTACCTTCACCACTTTGATTGATTTGACAAATGGTTATTATTTTCCATAACCTGATCTTACCTTTATTACATCTTAAATAAATCCTTTAAAAATATTTGTATTAATGACAAGTATCTTTCCTGTTTTTCAGCACTAATAAAGTTTTAAAATACAATTTAAGTTTGTATTTTAGTCATTTCAGAGAAATTTGGGGAGGAGGAAGAATTGGTTGATTGGCTTTAAATGGCTATCCTTAGACATATACATTTCAGTGTATTTTTGCAGAATTAATTCTTTCAACCCTCAGACAACCTTGTATTATATTTATTTACAATTTTACATTCCTTTGATATGGCTATATCAGGTTCACATGGCTGGTAAATGACCTTGGCTCACACTCTGTCCTCTGCTCAGATTTATGCAGAGGTGGCACAGGCCCACCCACCTGCTGTATTGGAACTCATCGTAGGAATGTCCCTTACCTGAAGCATCCACTGCATTACCTTTCCTTACACTGTCATTATAAAACTATCGGATATGAGAATGCAGTTCTTACAATTTAGTGAGAACATTAATTTTCTTTACTGCAACCAATTTAAGAAAATTGATACAGACTACATTGGGGTATGTACCTTCTGATCTGCTGGTATCCAACATTCATCCATTTGATCCCCCTACAGCTCAAATGCATCCTAGTTTTGCAGCTTGGAGTTTAAAAGGTGAGTGATTTGTATCCATCGGCTCAGCAGTGACAGCAGGGCTAAATTCATCACTTGGTATTACTTGGTCTTCCTGCACAGGCTGCCAAATGCCTTCCAAAGCCACTGAAATTGATGGTGACAATTTTACACATCCTTCATTTGTGGTTTACACTGTGACTCTCTTCAACTTCGGTCTCTCAAGGGATTAAATTCTGTCTGTTTTGTGTTAGATTTTGCAGTTATAACCTATTTCATCATTTGAAGTTGCACCTTCAAAGAGCCTTTTCTTGTATCTGAGAATTGGCCAAACCGCTTACAGGGAGTAATACTTTCTTTTTAGATTCTGTTGCTGTCTATTGTCTTCTTTAAACTGACCAGGAGGGGTATATTATAATTTGGTAGTGTCAAATGCTTTGTTTATCTGCTTTGATTTGATCATCTCTCCATTTTGTTGGGTTTTATTTTACAGTGACTTACATTTCCAATAAGTTGCTACATGTATATAAAATCCTGGGCCAACTCTGCTCTTTTGGACTGGTTATGTTGAAAGCATGTCTGGCAGTAGGACATCAAGTAGCACCTGCCTGGTTAACAGGAATAGGTTGGTCACAAAGAGTGGAAGCAGAGATGCCTGAGTACAAGACACTAAGGAGAATGTTAGCCTGTAATATCGATGCAGGCAGCTATTGTCTGTGGCACTAATGAGAGATGCACTGTTTATTTTCAGTAAAAGCCTCACACAATTCATGAAGCAAAGAGAGAAGAAACTCGAAAGAGACAGAAGCTACTGAGACTAGTTAAGGCCTTCAACTAGAGGCACGTCCTTAGTGTGAGATGCCTTCAGTTCACTTATCCAGTACCATAGAGAATAAGACCTTTTGTTTTGTTTTTAACTTACACACATTAAATTGGCCCTAAAGTTGTATGGTTAAAGGTGGAAAATATTTTTAAACTTGCCATTATTTCTTATAAGATTTTTGTTTGCTTTTGAATTTGTTCTATAAGGTTAATTCATAACTAGATTTTTAAACTTTAAAATCTGTGAAGCTTTTTCTACTCTATTTACCTCATTGATGCCCCATTTCTCTGACTACATATAGGATTGATGTGAAGGTAATGCAATAGACAAAACTATGCATGTCAAACTCCAACAGCATCAATTAGAATTTTTACTATCTATGTCATTGGAAGCACATATCTTTTATTAAAAGTCTTCTTTATCCAGAATTCTTAGAAATCTACTTCCTGGTCAAGGTGATGCCAACATGAATAAAATCTGTGCCTAACTATGAGGGACAGTTCTTCTTAAAGGTGAAATGTGTAGAAATGATCAAAGTATGAAAGGTAGTGTTTCATAACATTTTAGTTTGAATATATTTTATAGATAAAATTTATAGAGACATATATAGAGAGAAGATAGACTATAATGGGATGATTGTGTAGAAAGTGAACTTTACTCAATGAAATAAAAAAGCATCTTAGGTATGATTCTCATTTGTGACAGTGGAGTTGGCTTCAGGCAAGAGACCCACAAGCCCCATGGACACTTATTCCATGATAAGCTTTTATTCTGTCTCCATTCTCCTCCCTGTATCCAAGTCCAGCTCCTGAGGTAAGTTGTGCCAGGCACATAACATCCCATAAAAACAGTGATCAAGAAGAGGTTTTCAGCTCACAGATAGCCTTGTGTCTGCAACTATTGCTGCTTCACACTGACTCTGGTGATAATTTCTTACGAATTTCATCAGAGCTGCTTAGGAACCCTTATTGAGAGGTTGATTCTGAAGCTACTTGCTTCGCTGGCTATATCTTTGTTATTCTCCACTTGAAAATATCTGGCACAAATAAAGCATTTGACAGTGATAGAGGAGGAAGCCTTTCCCCACCCCCCCACATCTGCATTGCTACTGTTAACCCTAAGTTCCTCCCTTGTAGTTTTTCATACAGCTTTTTATCTTTTAATTTTTTTTTTGAGATGAGGTCTCACTCTATTATCCAAGATGGAGTGCAGTGGCACAATTGTAGTTCATTGCAGCCTCAAACTCCTGGGCTCAAAGTGTCCTCCTGCCTCAGCCTCCTAAGTAGCTGGGACTACAGATAAGCACCACACCATCCAGCTAATTAACACATTTTTTTTTTTTTTAACAATGAGGGGTCTTACTATATTGCCTCATGCAATCCTTGTGCCTCAGCCTCCCAAGTAGCTGGGATTATAGGTGTGATTATAGGTGTGAGCTATCACGTCTGGCTTGTATCTTATTTTTTGTATGAGAATTTTCTCCTTCAATGCTTTTCATTACTCAGTAAGGTGTCATACTTGGGGTGATTTATCCCATTATGGCTCCTTCTGCAGACACATTCACTTTGGACTACTGCAAATTTAAAAAATCTCTGAGCAGCTTCTGTGGAAGGAGAAGCAATTCTAATTTTTAAAATATCAAGACATCAAAATTGAAACCCCGTGTGGTTAATGGAAGTGGAGTGGCTACACATAGAGCATGTAGAAAGTTCTTAATAAGAACTCACTGAGGACAAGTCATATACTAAATATGTTGATAGCTATCCATGCTTAGGCTCTGGGTACAATCTTTCAGTGGTTCCATGCATCTTGCAGAGTAAAGATAAGGTTTCTCGTGATATTTAAGAGCCTCCACGATGAAGTTCTGGCCATCTCTTCTGCCAACACATTTGAGAACTAGTTTCCTACACGCCAGGCTATTTCATATTTTTGTGCCTTTCCCTATGTTGTCCCTTTACCTGGGAATGTACCTTTCTTCCATATTTTCCATTCATCAAATCAGCTTAGGTATGATCTTTTTAGAAACATTTGCCAGACATCCTCTGGACCAAGATGGACTAAGTAACCCTTGTTTCTATCCCCCACCCCAGACAGCATCCCATTTCTACTTCTTAAATGGGAATCATGCACAGTATTACATAAGAATTGTTTGCACTGTCTGTTTCCATTCCTTATGTTTCTGTAAACCAACCCTGTGCCTGACACAGAGTACATTTACATATGCATTTGTTGCAACACCACATACAGAGCAACAAACAGATGAACAGTCACAAATAGACAAATGCCAGTGTAATCAGAAAGAGTGCAAGGAATGAAAACTCATTTCAACTTTAGTGTAGATAAAAATTCCATCATGCCTACCACTACAAGACTTACCTTCCATACACATGGATTTTGGCCATTTCTTTCCTCAAAAGCGGCATTTTTGTGCTCTTCATTGCCTACTAGATAAAATCAAAATGCTTTAGGAAGGCATAGAAAATCTTCTGAGTTACAGCCTTTAATTTTCCTGTCTCATTTCCTTCTACTCATTCTGTACCTTCAAGTTTTACCGTTTCCTAGCTGTATGATTTTGAGGTAATTACTTCTTTCGGTGTCTCAGTTTCTCATTTATATAATGGGAATAAATTATATCTATTTTATAATATTAAGTGATATAATTATATAAAATACTTGCTCCAGAACCTTTGTTCAAAATGTTAACTATTATTAATGTTAAGATTATATATATAAGTAAATATACATAAAAATATATAAATAAATATAATATATAAATACATATTTACAAATAAAAATACATAATATATAAATATATTATATATTTATTTATGTAATAGTATATATTTATAAATAAATATACATAATACTTCCAAAACATTTTACTTCATGCAAACATATTTATAAGCAGATCTTGGATATATTTGTGCTTTTATGCTTCTATGTTTCAATTATTTTTATTTTCCTATTCATATAATAATTAGCATTCAAAATTCAGGCTTCTAGACTTAATTTAGAATCGCACTGCTTTGTAATGTATTCTCTGACCATCCAACCTGATATAATCTTTCTCTCATTTTTATAGAAATTATCATGTTTACAATAGATATAAAAATGATTAAACTCATTCATGTACTCATCCAAAAAATATTTACTGAGCACTTGTTGTGTGTAAGTCACCGGATTAGCAGTAGAGATAGGTGGTAAATAAGATACCACCATCGCTGTTTCCAGGGAATTTGTGGTATAGTGGTTTATAGAATGGAATCTGGAGCCAGATCTGTGTCTAGGTTTCACCACTTACTAACTACTGACCTGGGGCAGGTTATTTAAGCTCTCTGAGCCTTATGAATAGAAATTGCTTAGAAGATTGTCTAGCTCAGGGTAAGCATAATTAAATGTTAACTATTGTCTGTATATTACTGTTGTGGTTATCTAATGACCTTAAACAATTATACAATTCATTTTGATTACAATTGTGATTATAAAACTATATTTTAGTATTTAAGAGAGAATTCAAGAAATCTGAGAATATATATGAGACTCAACTGACAGCTCAGATAAGGTGGATGGAGAATCTACATGATGATGAAATGTTTTCAGTGGTCTTGGGGAAAAAAATGGAGACTTTATTGAAATAAAAGCTGACTGTAAGAGTTTCATTTCCAGTAATGGCTAACTAGATAATTTGGAGTAATCCTTACAATATAATAACAAATAAAAGAACTGGTTAAAATTAAAAAAACAATTCTTTGTATAAAAAAAAATCTACAGGATAGTAAGATATTACCAGGCCAAGAAAAGAGGGCTATTAGTAGCCAACAAATTAAAGCAGAGCTACTTCTCTCCAGGGGGAGTTTTTCCAATGCAGGTTAGCACTAGGGCTCCACAAGAGATAACTAAGGAACTAAGGAGTCATAGTCCTGGGACCACCAAGAGCAAAGGTTTCAGAAAATCACCTGTTTCCGCTCTTCATCTGCCATTCTTAGGAAAGTTGCTAACAGGCACCAGAACTTTGACACAAACTCCTAGAACTGAAAGAAAAGTATCACATTTTAGTTCCTTCCAAAGATTGACATCTTATGATAGAGGGCCCCTGTTCTGGGTGAGGACTGAAAATGTTATGCTATAGAGTGGGAATAGGAATGGTATCCTGGTCATCCAGGTATCCAGTAAAATTCTGATGTCTTGAGCTTGGGTGGTTAGCTTCCCAGGAATCTAGACAGAAAATAGCTAAAATGGTTTCTGATACAAGATAATACCCTAGGCCTTAAATTAACTTTCAATATAACTTATCAAATACAGCATCCAGCAACCAGTTAAACTTTATGAGGCACACAAGGCAATGAAATATCAACTAAAATCAGCAGAAACAATCACCAACAGAAACTCACAAGAATGAAAACATGCAAATTATCCACACAGAATGTAACGGCACTATGTTTATTATATTCTTGGAAATAAAAACTAAATAAGAAAAGTTTCTGCAAGGCATTGGAAACAACAAAATACAACACTGCAGATTTGAAAAGAGTCTAACTGGAAAAGATGTAACTGAAAATATGACTGATCTTAATCTCTCAGAGATGGCCCTTGTGGCAGATGAGACACAGCTGAAAAGAGTATTAATGAATGAGAAAATAGGTAAGAAATTCAGAATGAAACATGGAGAAGTAAAAAGACAGAAATATAGTTGAGGAGGTACTTACAATGGATAAAGTAAGACTGTCTAAAACGTATTCATTAGTTAGATTCCCAGAATAGAGGAGAAAGAAGATGAGGAAGAAGCAACAGATGATGAGATGATAGTGGCCAAGCTTTGAAAAGTGATTAATAGCTTGGGGAGGTTCCAAGATGGCCAAATAGGAACAGCTCCAGTCTGCAGCTCCCAGCGTGAGTGACACAGAAGACGGGTGATTTCTGCATTTCCAACTGAGGTACCAGGTTCATCTCCCTGGGGCTTGCTGGACAGTGGGTGCAGCCCACAGTGTGTGAGCTGAAGCAGGGTGGGGTCTCACCTCACCCAAGAAGCACAAGGGGTCTGGGAATTCCCTTCCCTAGCCAAGGGAAGCCGTGACAGATGGTACCTGGAAAACCAGAACACTCCCACCCTAATACTGCACTTTTCCAACGGTCTTAGCAAATGGCACACCAGGAGATTATATCCCGTGCCTGGCTCAGAGGGTCCCATGCCCACGGAGCCTCACACACTGCTAGCACAGCAGCCTGAGATTGAACTGCAAGGTGGCAGTGAGGCTGGGGGAGGGGCATCCACCATTGCTGAGGTTTGAGTAGGTAAACAAAGCAGCCAGGAAGCTTGAACTAGGTGGAGCCCACCGCAGCTTAGAGAGGCCTGCCTGCCTTTGTAGACTCCACCTCTAGGGGCAGGGCGTAGCTGAACAAACGGCAGCAGAAACTTCTGCAGACTTAAATGTCTCTAACAGCTTTGAAGAGAGTAGTGGTTCTCCCAGCATGGAGTTTGAAATCTGAGAACAGACAGACTGCCTCTTCAAGTGGGTCCCTGACCTCTGAGTAGCCTAACTGGGAGACATCTCCCAATAGGGGCTGACTGACACCAAATATAGCTGGGTACCCCTCTGAGACGAAGCTTCCAGAGGAAGGATCAGGCAGCAACATTTGCTGTTCTGCAATATTTGCTGTTCCGCAGCCTCCACTGGTGATACCCAGGCAAACAGGGTCTGGAGTGGACCTCCAGCAAATTCTAACAGACCTGCAGCTGAGGGTTCTAACTGTTACAAGGAAAACTAACAAACAGAAAGGTCATCCACACCAAAATCCCATCTGTACGTCACCATCATCAAAGACCAAAGGTAGATAAAACCACAAAGATGGGGAGAAACCAGAGCAGAAAAGCCGAAAATTCTAAAAATCAGAGTGCCTCTTCTCATCCAAAGGAATGCAGCTCCTCGCCAGCAATGGGACAAAGCTGGACAGAGAATGACTTCGACGAGTTGAGAGAAGGCTTCAGACGATTGGTAATAATGAACTTCTCCGATCTACAGGAGAGTGTTCAAACCCATTGCAAAGAAGCTAAAAACCTTGAAAAAAGATGAGATGAATGGCTAAGGAGAAAAAACAGCATAGAGAAGACCTTAAATGACCTGATGGAGCTGAAAACCGTGGCACAAGAACTACATGACACATACACAAGATTCAGTAGCTGATTCGATCAAGTGGAAGAAAGGGTATCAGTGATTGAAGATCAAATGAATGAAATGAAGCGACAAGAGAAGTTTAGAGAAAAAACAGTAAAAAGAAATGAACAAAACCTCCAAGAAATATGGGACTATGTGAAAAGACCAAATCTACGTCTGATTGGTGTACCTGAAAGTGACGGGGAGAATGGAACCAAACTGGAAAACATTCTTCAGGATATTATTCAGGAGAATTTCCCCAACCTAGCAAGGCAGGCCAACATTCAAATTTAGGAAATACAGAGAATGCCACAAAGATACTCCTCAAGAAGAACAACTGCAAGACACATAATTGTCAGATTCACCAAAGTTGAAATGAAGGGAAAAATGTTAAGGGCAGCCAGAGAGAAAGGTTGGGTTACCCACAAAGGGAAGCCCATCAGACTAACATTGGATCTTTCGGCAGAAACTCTACAAGCCAGAAGAGAGTGGGGGCCAACATTCAACATTCTTAAAGGAAAGAGTTTTCAACCCAGAATTTCATACCCAGCCAAACTAAGCTTCATAAGTGAAGGAGAAATAAAATCCTTTACAGACAAGCAAATGCTGAGAGATTTTGTCACCATCAAACCTGCCTTAGAAGAGCTCTTGAACGAAGCACTAAACATGGAAAGGAACAACCAGTACCAGCCACTGCAAAAACGTGCCAAATTGTAAAGACCATCGAGGCTGGGAAGAAACTGCATCAACTAGCTGGCAAAATAACCAGCTAACATCATAATGACAGGATCAAATTCACACATAACAATATTAACCTTGAATGTGAATGGGCTAAATGCCCCAATTAAAAGACACAGACTGGCAAACTGGATAAAGAGTCAAGACCCATCAGTGCGCTGTATTCAGGAAACCCATCTCACATGCAGAGACACACATAAGCTCAAAATAAAGGATGGAGGAAGATCCACCAAGCAAATGGAAAACAAAAAAAGGCAGGGATTGCAATCCTAGTCTCCGATAAAACAGACTTTAAACCAACAAAGATCAAAACAGACAAAGAAGACCATTACATAATGCCAAAGGGATCAATTGAACAAGAGGAGCTAACTATCCTAAATATATATGCACCCAATAGAGGGGCACCCAGATTCATAAAGCAAGTCCTTAGAGACCTACAAAGAGACTTAGACTCCCACACAATAATAATGGGAGACTTTAACACCCCACTGTCAACATCAGACAGATCAATGAGACAGAAAGTTAACAAGGAGTCCAAAAATTGAACTCAGCTCTGCACCAAACAGACCTAACAGACATCTACAGAACTCTCCACCCCAAATCAACAGAATATACATTCTTCTGAGCACCACATTGCACTTATTCCAAAATTGACCACATAATTGGAAGTAAAGCACTCCTCAGCAAATGTAAAAAAACAGAAATTATAACAAACTGTTTCTCAGACCACAGTGCAATCAAACTAGAACTGAGGATTAAGAAACTCACTCAAAACCGCTCAACTACATGGAAACTGAACAACCTGCTCCTGAATGACTACTGGGTACATGACGAAATAAAGGTAGAAATAAAGATGTTCTTTGGAACCAACAAGAACAAAGACACAACATACCAGAATCTCTGGGACACATTTAAAGCAGTGTGTAGAGGGAAATTTATAGCACTAAATGCCCACAAGAGAAGCAGGAAAGATCTAAAATTGACACCCTAACATCACAATTAAAAGAACTAGAGAAGCAAGAGAAACACATTCAAAAGCTAGCAGAAGGCAAGAAATAACTAAGACCAGAGCAGAACTGAAGGAGACAGAGACGCAACAAAACCTTCAAAAAAATCAGTGAATCCAGGAGCTGGTTTTTTTTGAAAACTTCAACAAAATTGATAGACCGCTAGCAAGACTAATAAAGAAGAAAAGAGAGAAGAATCAAATAGACGCAATAAAAAATGATAAAAGGGATATCACCACCAATCCCACAGAAATACAAACTACCATCGGAGAATGCTATAAACACCTCTAAGCAAATAAACTTGAAAATCTAGAAGAAATGGATAAGTTCCTGGACACATACACCCTCCGAAGACTAAACCAGGAAGAAGTTCAATCTCTGAATAGACCAATAACAGGCTCTGAAATTGAGGCAATAATTAATAGCTTACCAACCAAAAAAAGTCCAGGTCCAGACGGATTCATAGCCGAATTCTACCAGAGGTACAAAGAGGAGCTGGTACCAGTCCCTCTGAAACTATTCCAATCAATAGACAAAGAGGGACTCCTTCCTAACTCATTTTATGAGTCCAGCAGCATCCTGATACCAAAGCCTGGCAGAGACACGACAAAAAAAAGAGAATTTTAGACCAATATCCCTGATGAACATTGATGCAAAAACCCTCAATAAAATACTGGCAAACCGAATCCAGGAGCACATCAAAAAGCTTATCCACCATGATTAAGTGGGCTTCATCCCTGGGATGCAAGGCTGCTTCAACATATGCAAATCAATAAACATAATCCATCATATAAACAGAATCAAAGACAAAAACCACATGATTATCTCAATAGATGCAGAAAAGGCCTTCAACAAAATTCAACAGCCTTCCTGCTAAAAACTCTCAATAAATTAGGTATTGATGGGACGTATCTCAAAATAATAAGAGCTATCTATGACAAACCCACAGCCAATATCATACTGAATGGACAAAAATTGGAAGCATTCCCTCTGAAAACTGGCACAAGACAGGGATGCCCTTTCTCACCGCTCCTATTCAACATAGTGCTGGAAGTTCTGGCCAGAGCAATCAGGCAGGAGAAGGAAATAAAGGGTATTCAATTAGGAAAAGAGGAAGTCAAATTGTCCCTGTTTGCAGATGACATGACTGTATATCTAGAAAACCCCATTGTTTCAGCCCAAAATCTCCTTAAGCTGGTTAGCAACTTCAGCAAAGTCTCAGGATACAAAATCAATGTACAAAAATCACAAGCATTCTTGTACACCAATCACAGACAAACAGAGAGCCAAATCATGAGTGAACTCCCATTCACAATTGCTTCAAAGAGAATAAAATACCTAGGAACCCAACTTACAAGGGATGTGAAGGACCTCTTCAAGGAGAACTACAAACCACTGCTCAATGAAATAAAAGAGGATACAAACAAATGGAACAACATTCCATGCTCGTGGGTTGGAAGAATCAATATCATGAAAATGGCCATACTGTCCAAGGTAATTTATAGATTCAATGCCATCCCCTTCAAGCTACCAATGACTTTCTTCACAGAATTGGAAAAAACTACTTTAAAGTTCATATGGAACCAAAAAAGAGCCCGCATCGCCAAGTCAATCCTAAGCCAAAAGAACAAAGCTGGAGGCATCACGCTACCTAACTTCAAACTATACTACAAGGCTACAGTAACCAAAACAGCATGGTACTGGTACCAGAACAGAGACATAGATCAATGGAACAGAACAGAGCCCTCAGAAATGATGCTGCATATCTACAACTATCTGATCTTTGACAAACCTGACAAAAATAAGAAATGGGGAAAGGATTCCCTATTTAATAAATGGTGCTGGGAAAACTGGCTAGCCATATGTAGAAAGCTGAAACTGGATCCCTTCCTTACACCTTATACAAAAATTAATTCAAGATGGATTAAAGACTTACATGTTAGACCTAAAACCATTAAATTCCTACAGGAAAACCTAGGCAATACCATTCAGGACAGAGGCATGGGCAAGGACTTCATGTCTAAAACACCAAAAGCAATGGCAACGAAAGCCAAAATTGACAAATGGGATCTAATTAAACTAAAGAGCTTCTGCACAGCAAAAGAAACTACTATCAGAGTGAACAGGCAACCTACAGAATGGGAGAAAATTTTTGCAACCTACTCATCTGACAAAGGGCTAATATCCAGAATCTACAATGAACTCAAACAAATTTACAAGAAAAAAACAAACAACCCCATCAAAAAGTGGGCAAAGGACATGAACAGACACTTCACAAAAGAAGACATTTATGCAGCCAAAAAACACATGAAGAAATGCTCATCATCACTGGCCATCAGAGAAATGCAAATCAAAACCACAGTGAGATACCATCTCACACCAGTTAGAATGGCCATCATTAAAAAAGCAGGAAACAACAGGTGCTGGAGAGGATGTGGAGAAATAGGAACACTTTTACACTGTTGGTGGGACTGTAAACTAGTTCAACCATTGTGGAAGTCAGTGTGGTGATTCCTCAGGGATCTAGAACTAGAAATACCATTTGACCCAGCCATCCCATTACTGGGTATATACCCAAAGGACTATAAATCATGCTGCTATAAAGACACATGCACATGTATGTTTATTGTGGCACTATTCACAATAGCAAAGAGTTGGAACCAACCCAAATGTCCAACAATGATAGACTGGATTAAGAAAATGTGGCACATATACACCATGGAATACTATGCAGCCATAAAAAATGATGAGTTCATGTCCTTTGTAGGGACATGGATGAAACTGGAAACGATCATTCTCAGTAAACTATCACAAGGACAAAAAAACCAAACACTGCATGTTCTCACTCATAGGTGGGAATTGAACAATGAGAACTCATGGACACAGGAAGGGGAACATCACACTCCGGGGACTGTTGTGGGGTTGGGGGAGGGGGCAGGGACAGCATTAGGAGATATACCTAATGCTAAATGACAAGTTAATGGGTGCAGGAAATCAACATGGCACATGGATACATATGTAACAAACCTGCACATTGTGCACATTTACCCTAAAACCTAAAGTATAATAAAAAAAAAAACCCTCTCAATAAATTAAGTATTGATGGGACATATCTCAAAATAATAAGAGCTATCTATGACAAACCCACAGCCAATATCATACTGAATGGGCAAAAACTGGAAGCATTTCCTTTGAAAACTGGCACAAGGCAGGGATGCCCTCTCTCACCACTCCTATTCAACATAGTGTTGGAACTTCTGGCCAGGGCAATCAGGCAGGAGAAAGAAATAAAGGGTATTCAGTTAGGAAAAGAGGAAGTCAAATTGTCCCTGTTTGCAGATGACATGATTGTACATCTAGAAAACCCCATCGTCTCAACCCCAAATCTCCTTAAGCTGATTAGCAACTTCAGCAAAGTTTCAGGATAGAAAATCAACGTGCAAAAATCACAAGCATTCCTATACACTAATAACAGACAAACAGAGAGCCAAATCATGAGTGAACTCCCATTCACAATTGCTTGAAAGAGAATAAAATACCTAGGAATCCAACTTACAAGGGAAGTGAAGGACTTCTTCAAGGAGAACTACAAACCACTGCTAAATGAAATAAAAGAGGACACAAACAAATGGAAGAACATTTCACACTCATGAGTAGGAAGAATCAATATCGTGAAAATGGCCATACTGCCCAAGGTAATTTATAGATTCAATGCCATCCCCTTCAAGCTACCAATGATTTTCTTCACAGAGTTGGAAAAACTACTTTAAAGTTCATATGAAACCAAAAAATAGCCCGCATTGCCAAGACAATCCTAAGCCAAAAGAACAAAGCTAGAGGTATCATGCTACCTGACTTCAAACTATACTACAAGGCTACAGTAACCAAAACAGCATGGTACTGGTACCAAAATATAGATATAGACCAATGGAACATAACAGAGCCTTCAGAAATAATACCACACATCTGCAACCATCTGATCTTTGACAAACTTGACAAAAACAAGAAATGGGGAAAGGATTCCCTATTTAATAAATGGTGCTGGGAAAACTGGCTAGCCATATGCAGAAAGCTGAAACTGGATCCCTTCCTTACACTTTATACAAAAATTAATTCAAGATGGATTAAAGACTTAAATGTTAGACCTAAAACCATTAAAACACTAGAAGAAAACCTAGGCAATACCATTCAGGACATAGGCATGGGCAAGGATTTCATGACTAAAACACCAAAAGCAATGGCAACAAAAGCCAAAATTGACAAACGGGATCCCCATCAGAGTGAACAGGCAGCCTACAGAATGGGAGAAAGTTTTTGCAATCTACCTATCTGACAAAGGGCTAATATCCAGAATCTACAAAGAACTTAGACAAATGTACAAGAAAAAAATCAAACAACCCCATCAAAAAGTGGGCAAAGGATATGAACAGGCACTTCTTAAAAGAAGACATTTATGCAGCCTAAAGACACATGAAAAAATGCTCATCATCACTGGCCATCAGAGAAATGCAAATCAAAACCACAATGAGATACCATCTCACACCAGTTAGAATGGCGATCATTAAAAAGTCAGGAAACAACAGGTGCTGGAGAGGATGTGGAGAAATAGGGACATTTTTACACTGTTGGTAGGACTGTAAACTAGTTCAACCATTGTGGAAGACAGTGTGGCAATTCCTGAAGGATGTAGAACTAGAAATACCATTTGACCCAGCAATCCCATTACTGGGTATATACCCAAAGGACTATAAATCATGCTGCTATAAAGACACATGCACACGTATGTTTATTGTGGCACTATTCACAATAGCAAAGACTTGGAACCAACCCAAATGTCCATCAATGATAGACTGGATTAAGAAAATGTGGCTCATATACACCATGGAATACTATGCAGCCATAAAAAATGATGAGTTCATGTCCTTTGTAGGGACATGGATGAAGCTGTAAACCATCATTCTCAGCAAACTATCTCAAGGACAGAAAACCAAACATTGCATAGTCTCACTCATAGGTGGGAATTGAACAATGCGAACACTTGAATACAGCTTGGGAAACATCACACACTGGGGCCTGTCGTGGGGTGGGGGGAGGGGGAGGCATAGCATTAGGAGATATACTTAATGTAAATCACGAGTTAATGGGTGCAGCACACCAACATGGCACATGTATACAGATGTAACAAACCTGCACAGTGTGCACATGTACCTTAGGACTTAAAGTATAATAAAAAAAAAGAAAGAAAAGTAATTAATAGGCCCAAAAATGTCAAATGGGATAATAAAATATTCACATCTGGATACATATAGTATAAGTGCATAAAACAAAACAAAGATAACAATCTTTAAAAAAACAACAGGGAGAAATGTAGACTATTTTCATGGGCATAACAATTAGACCAAGTTTGACTAATTTATCAACATTTTTAAAAAGTGAAATTATAATTTCTGTCATGAAATACATAGAAAATCTCTATCAAGAAAAACTGCAAAAATTCATAATCTCCCAACTCACATTAATAGAAATTCTAAAGAGTGTTGTTCAGAGAGAAGATATTCACAGATAGGAACTTAGGATGCAGGAAGAAATGAAGAGGAACAAAATGGTAAATTTTAGTGAAATCTAACCTAGCAGTGACTTACTTGTGAGTTTTAATAGAGAGAGAATGAGAATATACCACAACAATAGCGTATATGTTGGAGGGGGTAAATGGAGTTAAAATATGGAGTATTAACTGGGATCAGCGTACAAGTACAAATAATATTAGCCTTTCAAAATAAAGTATTCATACAAACTAATTGTTAGGGTAGTCACTAAAGGAATATAAATATGTGTGTAATTCCAAAATATGGAATACATGAAATAATATAAAACAGTTGTGGCTTTGCAATGTGTCACTTGGCTAGGCTAAACTACATTTCCCAGTGTTCCTATAAGTTTCTGGTTAGGATATCCCATAAGAGAAATTCTGGTGAGGGATTTGGAAGGGGGAGCAAAGCAACAGCCTTTATGTAGCTCACACATGTTGCCCTTTACCTGTTGTCCTACCCCATTGACTTTACTTGGTGGCCAGGCCTGAAATTGCTCCAGCTTTCTTTGGATCCTCCTTCAGCTTCTCTGACTCTTGAGCAAGGGATGTGTGTAGTTAGCTGCATAATGAAGGTTCCTGGCTTCTGCAGGACTCTATTAAGGCTCTAGACATGAGAATTGAGACAGGTTTCAGTCTTTGCTGTGGACTCTAGCTTATGATTATTGGTCCTAACTTGTTCTTGCTCTCTCTACTTTACTTCCATATTTCCTTCTCAACTGCCTGCTGCATAGATTTCAAGCTTTAGCATTAAATGGGAAGATGACAGCCTTATAGAGACTACTTAATGAACTTTCATGATTATACAAGGTCAAGTCTATATAAGAAATTCCTTTAACTCTATAATATATCTATCTATATCATCATCTTTCCTAATGGTACTGACTCTCTAATGGAACCGTAACTAGTATAGTAGTCAATTATATGCAAAAAAGAGGAAAATAAACATAGAACAATAATTACATATAGAGGTTATATTGTAAGATGGTAGGTATAAACGCAAATATACTAGTATACCCAAAATACATTGCACAAAATACTCTATATAAAAGGCAAAGGTTATTGCAGTGGGTTTAAAAACACAAAACTCAAAATAGACAGTGTTCACAAAAGGCACATGTGGAAGATACGACATGGAAAGACTGAAAGTAAACAGATGGAAAGAGATTTGCTTATTAAAAGGAAGCTGGTTTGATGCAATTATATCAGACAAAATAGAGCAAATTTAAAGAATCTTTACTAGAGGTAATGAGAGATACTTTATAATGATAAAAGATTCAATTCACAAGGAGATGTGATGCTTAAATTGTATGGCAAAAAATACATATAAAAATAATTAACATAATTGAAGGAAAATATACAAATTGATAATCGTTATAGATTTTAATATAACTTTTTCCATAACTCATAGAATAAGCAGACAAGAAAAGATATTCACTAACATATACACTGAGTAACACACTTAACAAACTTGATCAAATTTACATACATAGAACCTTATACGCAACAATCACAAAATACGTAGTAATTTTAAGCATCCATAGATATTTGAAGACATTGATAGTACGCTATCCCACTGGATAAAAAGAGGGACTGAAATTCTACAGAGTATATTTTCTCATCACAAAACAATTCATTTAGAAATCAAAAAGCCAAAGGATATATAGGAAACCCCAACATATGTGAATGTAAGCAATCATTTTTAGATAACTCATGGATTAAAAAAGAAATTAAAATGGAAATTAGACAACATACTGAAATAAAAGTCAAAATGCTAAATCCCAAGCTTTGTGGGGTGCAGCTAAAGCCGTAAGTAGAAATTGATAGCATAAGGAATAATAAACTTATAGAGAGTAGAAGGAAGAAAACAGCAGAGAAAACAACACAACTTACTCCATATAATATAATCATATAATAGAGATTTTAAGGGAGGCCATCACCAGAACTATTAAAGAAATTTCAAAGAAAACACAAGAATCTTACACAAAGCAATGCTAATAAATATTAACATTTATATGAAATGAACACATTCTAGGAAAAATACAACTTTGGCACAATAAAAAAATAGATATTTTTAATCATATATTTTTTAAAGAACTCTGATTTAAAATCCTTCACAAACACACACTCACCAACACAGAGAGGCCCCAAAGCTTCACCAGAAAATTCTAACAACTGTTTTAGAAGTATTTCTAATTCTTATACAAATTCTTCCAGGATTAAAAAACAGATGAAATTTCCTCAATTCGTAGTTCGAAGGCTACATAACCTTATTTCCAAAACCTGGAACATTTTACAAGAAAAGAGAATTATCGACCAATTTCTGTCATGAATGTAGATCTTAAAGCCCTAAATACAATATGAGCAAGCCAAGTCTATTTATAAATAAAAAGAATAATAAATCACAACTAAGTTCAATTTGTTTCAGGGTGCAAAGCTGGTTTTACAACATATGAAAAAATGTAATTTATCACATTATCCTGACAATGAAGAAAAATCATGAGATTATCTCATTAGCTACAAAAGGAACATTCATTATCATTCAATATCCAGTTATGATTGAAATTCACATATCAGGAAAACGAGAGAACTTTAATAAAGTGTATCTTACAGAAAATTTAGAGCTAGCATTACATTTAATTGCACAACCTGGGAAACATTTTCTTAGTGGCCAGAAAACAGAAGACTGCATGCTATCATCATTTAAACTTCCAATGTTGCATTAGAGGAAACGAAATGTGTAACTACTGTGAAAGAAGAACTAAAAGTGTAAAACAAAAACAAAAAACCTAAATATCACTCTACAGCTTACAACTTGGCAAAATTTTTAAGTTGAAAACATCAAATATTGGTGAATTTGTAGAGCAAAAATAACTTTCATAAATTAATAATAAGGATATGAAATGGTAATGGTCACTTTGGAAAGCAGCTTGACACTATCTGGAAGACATTAAAAACACACACATTATATGATCTAGCAATCTCCGTTCCATGTATGTATAAGAACTAGGAAACATGGACAAGAATGTTCAGAGCAAGGCTGTTCATTATACTCTCAAAATGGAAATGCCCAAATGTTCATCAACATTAGAATGGGTAAACAAACTATTGAATATTCGTTCATAAAAATACTAGACTTCAATATATGTAGTTATATGCAAAAGGTGAATAAACCTTTACAATATAAAGTAAAAGAAGCCAGACTTTAAAGTTACTGTATGATTCAATATACAAATTTCAAAAACAGGCAACAGACTAAGCCATGGTGTTTTGAGATCTACGATTAGATAGTGACACTGTAAAAAAAGTGAATTTCAGAATATTTAGTAGCATGGTTACTGTGGGGGGTAGGGAGGACATTATGACGAAGAAGGACCACCCAGGGGGTTTCCAGATGCTGGCCATGCACTGGTTCTTGATATTGGTGGGGCAACCAGGATGTTTATTTTTATAATTTGTTATTTTGTATATTTGTCTTTTTGCATTTTCTGTCTGTTATATAATTATAATTTTAAAAATAAGGCTGTGTAGAAAGACCAAAGACATAAAATAAATAACAACTGACAAGGAAGAAATACTAATCTCTGTAATAGAGAATAATGTATGGTTATGTATGTTGAATATTTTTAGAAATCTAAGGAGTCTCTAGCTCCTGGAGTGGCTAGGAGGGAAACTGAAGAGGTAAGCAGAAGGCAAGTACAGTGGAATGTTACTGAAGCACTTTCATTAGGAAAGTGACTTGAAGAAACTTAGAATTAGCCTGAAAATGCTGTTTTAAACTTGGCTTGAGGTGCCAAGACTTTTCTCCTTAACTGGATGTTAAATGCTTCTAGTTTCTCTCTGGCTACAGTCCCTAGTAAAGGGGCCTTTTTCATGGTATGGTCTCAATAACCGTTTGTAAATTGAGTTTACTAAGAAACAGGAGAAAGGCAAAGCAAGATGTCTGAATAGAAACCTCCAGCAATCGTCCCCCATGATCTCCACAGGAACACCAAATTGAAAAAGCAGCCACACAAGAAAGTGCCAAAAGAACCAAAAATCAGATGAGTGATCACAGTACCTGGTTTTAACATCATATTAAGGAAAGAGGCACTGAAGAGGGTAGGAAAGACAGTCTTGAATCCCTTACAACATCCCTCCTCCATCTCCTGGCAGCATCTCTGTGGCACAGGAAGATAATCTGTGTGCTTGGGGGAGGCTCAGTGCAGTGACTGTGGGACTTTGTGTTGGAACTCAGTGGTTTCCTGTCACAGCAGAAAGCAACATCGGGCAAAACTCATCCAGTGCCCACGGAGGGAGCACCTAGACCTTCCCTAGCCAGAGGTGAATAATCCATCCCAGCAGTGGTAACCTGAGTTCCAGCAAGCTTCACCATCATGGGCTAAAAGGCTATGGGGTCCTACATAGACTTGAAAGGCAGTCTAGGCCACAAGGACTGCAAGTCCTGGGCAAGTCCTGGTGCTGTGGGTTTGGAGCCACTGGGCTTAGGCTGCAAGCAACCTAGTGAGACAGCAGCTGGGGTGGTCAAGGGAGTGCTTGTGTACCTTCTGCCAAGCCCAGGTAGTACAGCTCACAGCTCCAGGAGAGATTCCTTCCCTCTGATTGAGAAAAGGAGAGGGGAGAGTAAAGAGGACTTTGTCTTGCAACCTGGATACCAACTCAGCCAAAGTAGGATAGGGCACCCAGCAGAGCCCAGAGGCCCCCACTGCAGGCCCTAGCTCCAGGACTACATTCCTAAATGTAGTCCTATCACTCTGGGATAGGGATAGAAGGGGATCCTCTGCCTTGAAGGGAAGGGACCCAGTCCTGGTAGGATTTATTAGGCTCCTGCTGTGTAAAGAGCCTTTGGACCCTAAATAACCAGCGGTGGTAGCCAGGCAGTACTCAATGTGGGCCTTGAGTGAGACTCAGAGGTGTGCTGGCCTCAGGTGTGATCCAACACATTCCCAGCTGTGGTGCTATGGGGAGAGTCTCTATTTGGTTGAGGAAATGAGAGGAAAGAGTAAAGAAGACTTTGTCTTGCAGCTTGGGTCCCAGCTGGGTCACAGTGGGGTAGAGCATCAAGCAACTTCCTGGGGTCCCCAATTCCTGACCTTGGCTATTGGATGGCATTTCTGGACCTGCTTTGGGACAGAGGGGAGCCCACACTTCCCTGAATAAAGAGACTCAGGCCTGGAAGCATTCACCACAAACTGACTGATGAGCCCTTTGGCCTTGAGTGAACACTGACTGTAACCAGGCAGAACTTGCTGTGGGACAGAGGCAGTGGAGGCCACAGGGAGAGATTTTTCTGCTCGAGGAAAGGGGAGGGAATATTCAGAAAGACTTTGTTTTGTAGCTTGGGTGCCAGCTCAGCCACAGTAGAGTAGAGCACCAGGTAGATTCCTAAGGTTCCTGATTTCAGGCCTTGGCTTCCAGATGGCATCCTCAGACTTGCCTGAGACTGGGGAAACTCACTGCCCTGAAGGCGAGAACACAAGCCTGGCTGTATTTGCCGCCTGATCACTGTAGAGCCCTTGGGCCACAAGTGAACACTGGCAGTAGCCAGATCGTAGTTACTGTGGGCCTTGGGCAAGACACACACACACACACACACACACACACACACACACACACACACACA